>NC_069500.1:104931621-104941621 GCF_027579735.1 Bombina bombina | reverse complement strand
GGACTGATGTTTTACCCTTTTGAAAGTTTCCCCTTTAAGTCCACCATAAAAATTCTAAAGAAGCATTAAACAGAAATAAATGCTATATTTAACCCCTTAACGACCAATGTACCCTGTACGTTCCGTGGTCGCTAAGGGTTTTACTAGCACAGCTTCGCCCACAGGGGAGCAACCGTGCCATAACTGCATGCCTCACTTCCGGAGGCATGCTATTTCAGAGGCATGTATGTGCGCAAATTAACGACTGTCGACGTACAAGGTACTTCAGTGGTCGTTAAGGTGATAATGATGTATTTAAGGTAAGGATTGGCCTGAGAATAGTATGTAGATATTATATTAGTTAATATCTATCTACAATCCACGTGACAAACTACCCCAAACTTTATTTCTCTGCCCCCTCAAGCTGTAGACTGTAAGCTCTTCAGATCAGGGCCCTCGTCCTCGTTCCGTCTGTTATGTTTTTGTATCTTACCACAAATCTTCGTCATTTTAAACCCCTATCTTTGTACCCAGCGCTATGGCATTTTGTGGCACTATAGATAAATGCTAATAATAATATTAATATATTAGTTTATTATTAAAAGCTATTAGATGTTTAAATATAGTTGAAATAAGTGGAAAGTTTTCATTTCTATAAAGTTATGGTCGCTGCCATATTAAAACGTATGTTTCCCTTATCTGATCTCTTTTGCCCAGGACAACAAAAGAAGTGTGCAAATAATGGCTGTGTGAAATACAGCAATGTTAAAGGAATTAAAGTGACAGTTTACCCAAATGTTTTCTCCACTTTCATTTGTTTCCAGTGATGCATTTGTTTTTACCCTGATTCCCTAATAGGGAGAATGCAGCAATCACTGTGTGTTAACACAGTATGAAGCAAAAAAATCTGGATATCTAATTTGCATATTTTACCCAGAATCCTCCTGTGCATTGGTAACAGTGTATATGGAGTGTTACTGAATAAAAGCAAGCGGGGATACTTGCTTAGATGTGCTAATTTCCTATGCAACAATTTATATTGATTTACTTTTGAGACATGGAGGATTTTAATCTCAGACTTTTATCTCCACTATAATTTTTTTGAATTTATATATATATACAGATTTATATAGGAATATATATTTATAAATACTTAGAACATATTCTGCTATGTGTAGAACATTGGAATGTGACATATTTACAGTGAAAACACAGTTAAAACCTTTATTAAAAATGAATATTGCATAAATATGCTTTTACATGTTTTCATCTACTTAACTGCAAAGGTTTCCAATGCACTTGTATATATGTCTCTATATGTGTATATATATGTTTATATATGTCTGTAAATACATATATATATATACACATATAAATACATATTTATAGACATATATATATATATATTATATATATATATATATATATATACACACACAGGTAGCCCTCAGTTTATGCTGGGGTTAGGTTCCAGAAGGAATGGTTGTAAATCGAAACCGTTGTAAATTGAAACCCAGTTTATAATGTAAGTCAATGGGAAGTGAGGGAGATTCCAGTTCCAGGCCCCTCTCAAAATTGTCATAAGTAACACCTAATACATTATTTTTAAAGCTTTGAAATGAAGACTTTAAATGCTAAACAGCATTATAAACCTAATAAAATAATCACACAACACAGAATATATAATTAAACTAAGTTAAATGAACAAATACATTTGCTAGACAGCATTATAAACCTAATAAAATAATCACACAACACAGACTTCACATTCATTTTTTGCAAACAATTATTTCTATGCATTTCAATCTGGAATGATTTATAGACAGGAAGATCTTGTTCCTTTGAAATCTGCTCAATAGCTCAGGTCTGGTTAAACTGATTAATTTCAGCTTGCTTAACTTTGCTGCAAAACAAGCGGACAGCTCCACCTACTGGCTATTTTAATAAATGCACTGCTTCTCAATGCTTTTCAATAGCAGTCACATGACTGGAAAAAAGGTTGTTATTCTGAAACGGTGTAAATTGAACCGTTGTAAAACGAGGGCCACCTGTGTATATATATATATATATATATATATATATATATATATATATATTTCTTTCATGTAATTAGCAAGAGTCCATGAGCTAGTGACGTATGGGATATACATTCCTACCAGGAGGGGCAAAGTTTCCCAAACCTCAAAATGCCTATAAATACACCCCTCACCACACCCACAATTCAGTTTTACAAACTTTGCCTCCTATGGAGGTGGTGAAGTAAGTTTGTGCTAGATTCTACGTTGATATGCGCTCCGCAGCAAGTTGGAGCCCGGTTTTCCTCTCAGTGTGCAGCGAATGTCATAGGGATGTGAGGAGAGTATTGCCTATTTGAATGCAGTGATCTCCTTCTACGGGGTCTATTTCATAGGTTCTCTGTTATCGGTCGTAGAGATTCATCTCTTACCTCCCTTTTCAGATCGACGATATACTCTTATATATACCATTACCTCTGCTGATTCTCGTTTCAGTACTGGTTTGGCTTTCTACAAACATGTAGATGAGTGTCCTGGGGTAAGTAAATCTTATTTTCTATGACACTCTAAGCTATGTTTGGGCACTTTGTTTATAAAGTTCTTATATATGTATTCAAACATTTATTTGCCTTGACTCAGAATGTTCAACATTCCTTATTTTCAGACAGTCAGTTTCATATTTGGGATAATGCATTTGAATCAATCATTTTTTCTTACCTTCAATTTGACTCTTTTTTCCCTGTGGGCTGTTAGGCTCGCGGGGGCTGAAAATGCTTCATTTTATTGCGTCATTCTTGGCGCGGACTTTTTTGGCGCAAAAAATCTTTTCCGTTTCCGGCGTCATACGTGTCGCCGGAAGTTGCGTCATTTTTTTTGACGTTCTTTTGCGCCAAAAATGTCGGCGTTCCGGATGTGGCGTCATTTATGGCGCCAAAAGCATTTAGGCGCCAAATAATGTGGGCGTGGCGCTAAGAAAATATGGGCGTCGCTTTTGTCTCCACATTATTTAAGTCTCATTTTTCATTGCTTCTGGTTGCTAGAAGCTTGTCCTTTGGCATTTTTTCCCATTCCTGAAACTGTCATTTAAGGAATTTGATCAATTTTGCTTTATATGTTGTTTTTTCTCTTACATATTGCAAGATGTCTCACGTTGCATCTGAGTCAGAAGATACTTCAGGAAAATCGCTGTCTAGTGCTGGATCTACCAAAGCTAAGTGTATCTGCTGTAAACTTTTGGTAGCTATTCCTCCGGCTGTTGTTTGTATTATTTGTCATGACAAACTTGTTAATGCAGATAATATTTCCTTTAGTAATGTACCATTGCCTGTTGCAGTTCCTTCAACATCTAAGGTGCAGAATGTTCCTGATAACATAAGAGATTTTGTTTCTGAATCCATCAAGAAGGCTATGTCTGTTATTTCTCCTTCTAGTAAACATAAAAAATCTTTTAAAACTTCTCTCCCTACAGATGAATTTTTAAATGAACATCATCATTCTGATTCTGATGACTCTTCTGGTTCAGAGGATTCTGTCTCAGAGATTGATGCTGATAAATCTTCATATTTATTTAAAATGGAATTTATTCGTTCTTTACTTAAAGAAGTACTAATTGCTTTAGAAATAGAGGATTCTAGTCCTCTTGATACTAATTCTAAACGTTTAGATAAGGTATTTAAATCTCCTGTGGTTATTCCAGAAGTTTTTCCTGTTCCTAATGCTATTTCTGAAGTAATTTCCAAAGAATGGGATAAATTGGGTAATTCATTTACTCCTTCTAAACGTTTTAAGCAATTATATCCTGTGCCGTCTGACAGATTAGAATTTTGGGACAAAATCCCTAAAGTTGATGGGGCTATTTCTACCCTTGCTAAACGTACTACTATTCCTACGTCAGATGGTACTTCGTTTAAGGATCCTTTAGATAGGAAAATTGAATCCTTTCTAAGAAAAGCTTATCTGTGTTCAGGTAATCTTCTTAGACCTGCTATATCTTTGGCTGATGTTGCTGCAGCTTCAACTTTTTGGTTGGAAACTTTAGCGCAACAAGTAACAGATCATGATTCTCATAATATTATTATTCTTCTACAGCATGCTAATAATTTTATCTGTGATGCCATTTTTGATATTATCAGAGTTGATGTCAGGTTTATGTCTCTAGCTATTTTAGCTAGAAGAGCTTTATGGCTTAAGACTTGGAATGCTGATATGGCTTCTAAATCAACTCTACTTTCCATTTCTTTCCAGGGTAACAAATTATTTGGTTCTCAGTTGGATTCTATTATCTCAACTGTTACTGGTGGGAAAGGAACTTTTTTACCACAGGATAAAAAATCTAAGGGTAAAAACAGGGCTAATAATCGTTTTCGTTTCAACAAAGAACAAAAGCCTGATCCTTCATCCTCAGGAGCAGTTTCAGTTTGGAAACCATCTCCAGTCTGGAATAAATCCAAGCCTGCTAGAAAGGCAAAGCCTGCTTCTAAGTCTACATGAAGGTGCGGCCCTCATTCCAGCTCAGCTGGTAGGGGGCAGGTTATGTTTTTTCAAAGAAATTTGGATCAATTCTGTTCACAATCTTTGGATTCAGAACATTGTTTCAGAAGGGTACAGAATTGGTTTCAAGATGAGACCTCCTGCAAAGAGATTTTTTCTTTCCCGTGTCCCAGTAAATCCAGTGAAAGCTCAAGCATTTCTGAATTGTGTTTCAGATCTAGAGTTGGCTGGAGTAATTATGCCAGTTCCAGTTCCGGAACAGGGGATGGGGTTTTATTCAAATCTCTTCATTGTACCAAAGAAGGAGAATTCCTTCAGACCAGTTCTGGATCTAAAAATATTGAATCGTTATGTAAGGATACCAACGTTCAAAATGGTAACTGTAAGGACTATCTTGCCTTTTGTTCAGCAAGGGCATTATATGTCCACAATAGATTTACAGGATGCATATCTGCATATTCCGATTCATCCAGATCATTATCAGTTCCTGAGATTCTCTTTTCTGGACAAGCATTACCAGTTTGTGGCTCTGCCGTTTGGCCTAGCTACAGCTCCAAGAATTTTTACAAAGGTTCTCGGTGCCCTTCTGTCTGTAATCAGAGAACAGGGTATTGTGGTATTTCCTTATTTGGACGATATCTTGGTACTTGCTCAGTCTTTACATTTAGCAGAATCTCATACGAATCGACTTGTGTTGTTTCTTCAAGATCATGGTTGGAGGATCAATTTACCAAAAAGTTCATTGATTCCTCAGACAAGGGTAACCTTTCTGGGTTTCCAGATAGATTCAGTGTCCATGACTCTGTCTTTAACAGACAAGAGACGTCTAAAATTGATTTCAGCTTGTCGAAACCTTCAGTCACAATCATTCCCTTCGGTAGCCTTATGCATGGAAATTCTAGGTCTTATGACTGCTGCATCGGACGCGATCCCCTTTGCTCGTTTTCACATGCGACCTCTTCAGCTCTGTATGCTGAATCAATGGTGCAAGGATTACACAAAGATATCTCAATTAATATCTTTAAAACCGATTGTACGACACTCTCTAACGTGGTGGACAGATCACCATCGTTTAATTCAGGGGGCTTCTTTTGTGCTTCCGACCTGGACTGTAATTTCAACAGATGCAAGTCTCACAGGTTGGGGAGCTGTGTGGGGATCTCTGACGGCACAAGGAGTTTGGGAATCTCAGGAGATGAGATTACCGATCAATATTTTGGAACTCCGTGCAATTTTCAGAGCTCTTCAGTTTTGGCCTCTTCTGAAGAGAGAATCGTTCATTTGTTTTTAGACAGACAATGTCACAACTGTGGCATACATCAATCATCAAGGAGGGACTCACAGTCCTCTGGCTATGAAAGAAGTATCTCGAATTTTGGTTTGGGCGGAATCCAGCTCCTGTCTAATCTCTGCGGTTCATATCCCAGGTATAGACAATTGGGAAGCGGATTATCTCAGTCGCCAAACGTTGCATCCGGGCGAATGGTCTCTTCACCCAGAGGTATTTCTTCAGATTGTTCAAATGTGGGAACTTCCAGAAATAGATCTGATGGCGTCTCATCTAAACAAGAAACTTCCCAGGTATCTGTCCAGATCCCGGGATCCTCAGGCGGAGGCAGTGGATGCATTATCACTTCCTTGGAAGTATCATCCTGCCTATATCTTTCCGCCTCTAGTTATTCTTCCAAGAGTAATCTCCAAGATTCTGAAGGAATGCTCGTTTGTTCTGCTGGTAGCTCCGGCATGGCCTCACAGGTTTTGGTATGCGGATCTTGTCCGGATGGCCTCTTGCCAACCGTGGACTCTTCCGTTAAGACCAGACCTTCTGTCGCAAGGTCCTTTTTTCCATCAGGATCTGAAATCCTTAAATTTAAAGGTATGGAGATTGAATGCTTGATTCTTGGTCAAAGAGGTTTCTCTGACTCTGTGATTAATACTATGTTACAGGCGCGTAAATCTGTATCTAGAGAGATATATTATAGAGTCTGGAAGACTTATATTTCTTGGTGTCTTTCTCATCATTTTTCTTGGCATTCTTTTAGAATACCGAGAATTTTACAGTTTCTTCAGGATGGTTTAGATAAGGGTTTGTCCGCAAGTTCCTTGAAAGGTCAAATCTCTGCTCTTTCTGTTCTTTTTCACAGAAAGATTGCTATTCTTCCTGATATTCATTGTTTTGTACAAGCTTTGGTTCGTATAAAACCTGTCATTAAGTCAATTTCTCCTCCTTGGAGTTTGAATTTGGTTCTGGGGGCTCTTCAAGCTCCTCCGTTTGAACCTATGCATTCATTGGACATTAAATTACTTTCTTGGAAAGTTTTGTTCCTTTTGGCAATCTCTTCTGCCAGAAGAGTTTCTGAATTATCTGCTCTTTCTTGTGAGTCTCCTTTTCTGATTTTTCATCAGGATAAGGTGGTGTTGCGAACTTCTTTTGAATTTTTACCTAAAGTTGTGAATTCCAACAACATTAGTAGAGAAATTGTGGTTCCTTCATTATGTCCTAATCCTAAGAATTCTAAGGAGAAATTGTTGCATTCTTTGGATGTTGTTAGAGCTTTGAAATATTATGTTGAAGCTACTAAGTCTTTCCGAAAGACTTCTAGTCTATTTGTTATCTTTTCCGGTTCTAGAAAAGGCCAGAAAGCTTCTGCCATTTCTTTGGCATCTTGGTTGAAATCTTTAATTCATCTTGCCTATGTTGAGTCGGGTAAAACTCTGCCTCGGAGGATTACAGCTCATTCTACTAGGTCAGTTTCTACTTCCTGGGCGTTTAGGAATGAAGCTTCGATTGATCAGATTTGCAAAGCAGCAACTTGGTCCTCTTTGCATACTTTTACTAAATTCTACCATTTTGATGTATTTTCTTCTTCTGAAGCAGTTTTTGGTAGAAAAGTACTTCAGGCAGCGGTTTCAGTTTGAATCTTCTGCTTATGTTTTTCATTAAACTTTATTTTGGGTGTGGATTATTTTCAGCAGGAATTGGCTGTCTTTATTTTATCCCTCCCTCTCTAGTGACTCTTGTGTGGAAAGATCCACATCTTGGGTAATCATTATCCCATACGTCACTAGCTCATGGACTCTTGCTAATTACATGAAAGAAAACATAATTTATGTAAGAACTTACCTGATAAATTCATTTCTTTCATATTAGCAAGAGTCCATGAGGCCCGCCCTTTTTTTTGTGGTGGTTATGATTTTTGTATAAAGCACAATTATTCCAATTCCTTATTTTATATGCTTTCGCACTTTTTTATCACCCCACTTCTTGGCTATTCGTTAAACTGAATTGTGGGTGTGGTGAGGGGTGTATTTATAGGCATTTTGAGGTTTGGGAAACTTTGCCCCTCCTGGTAGGAATGTATATCCCATACGTCACTAGCTCATGGACTCTTGCTAATATGAAAGAAATGAATTTATCAGGTAAGTTCTTACATAAATTATGTTATATATATATATATATATATATATATATATATATATATATATATACATCTTTAGACATGTATATGTTTGTATGTCTATGTTAAAGCCCTTTGCAGACACCTGAGATCTCATATGTTTGAGAGCCTTTATAACTTTTGTGTGCAATATTTTTTTTAATCATTTTTATTAGATAGTGTTATTATGAGTGTAACTGTACCTTGTAATGTAATTTTTATGTGTTTTGTGCAACTGTTATGTTTCTCAAGACAGCTAAACAGAGCTTTGAAGTCACAGTAATCATTCTAGGGTAAATCGCGATTTTGCTCAAGCGATTGCGTTTACTTTCAACTTGTAATACCAGCGGTAAGCCCGATGAGCACAAACCCCCACGATAAACCCCTCATCGCTCGGGCGCAAAGGTTTGCTCTCCACTCATAATCTGACCCAAAGTGATAAAATAATGAGATCTTATTATACCTACAAGCTCAATCCATTTTAATAGGTTGTGGTTTCAAAGCACAAAACCAGCTATTTCATATACACAAATAAATCTGAAAATGCAATTACGCAAACATTTAATACTCTGTTGCTGGTGTAACAAGTCATTGGGAATACAGTAAGGGAAAAACAATTTTACAGTATACTGTCCCTTTAAACCGTGCAAGATAGTTAATTTATCAGGTCATTTAAACTGTCACGTGCAGGGGCAATAAGATAATAAGAATAGGCTTTTAAATCTTAGATAACTAAGAGGACTAATAAAGGGGAATTAGAAAGCTTACAATTTTCAAAGTTAAATTGAAGAAGGGGACAAAATAAATAATGGAAGTTTTTTATCACCTATGATTAAACATTTTATATTACAATTCCAAAGTATTGTAATGTAATGTCCATTTAATCTTAAAGAAAATACTGCAATATATATTCAGTATTTATTTTCCGGATATTTCTGTAATTAGGAGACCTAACGTGCTTACTGTGATTATCTGTGCAATCAGCGAGTCTCAAATTTCACCTCAAAGCAGCCTCTAATTGGCTACAGTAACATATATCCCGTCCACTAATGAGAATTCCATATAGCTTTTAAAGAGGGCTGCTTTTCAATAATAACACCTTGTAAATTTTTCTATGTAATTTTATTTTTTGGTAATTCATATTTTAGAGTTGCTAAGTGTCCAGTATTTGAATGGATGATCCAGTATTTGACTGGCATGTTGAGCAAAATATATGTAAAAACTGGACACTTAATTAATTGGATCTGATTTGAGATCTGCTGCAGGCATATGATTTATAGGAGCCTTAGAGCCAGGGGCCGATATGAGGTTGAAAATATATGTGTATAACTGGCAGGGCTGCAGGAAATGATTTGAGATCACATGGCTAAAAAAAGCTGCATGTCGAAGTCTTGTATGAACATATGGATAGCTTAGCTATATTAGCCAAAACTAATAGCACAGATGGAACCTATTTTTCTTTCTTTCATGATTCAGACAGAAGATGGTTTCTAATTTACTTGTATTATCTAATTTGCTTAATTCTCTTGATATCCTTTCTTGAAAAGTTTACCTATGTAGGCTCAGGAGCAGAAATCCATTACTGGTAGCTAGCTGCTGATTGGTGGCTGCACATAAATGCCTCTTTTCATGGGTTCACTAGATCTGTTCAGCTAGCTCTCAGTAAAGCTTTTATGTTCCTTCAACAAGGGATAGCAAGAGAATGAAGCAAATTTAATAATAGACGTAAATTGTAAAGTTGTTTTTGGGGTTTCTTGTCCTTTTAAAACTATGGTTCTGAATACAAACTTCTAGTAACCACTCCATGCCTTGTCTGATTGCCCTTTGACCGACCCTCACCCTCTAAAAAATATGTGCAAATTGTCTGTCAGAGCTTATTTCAGTGGTGAAAATGTAATTCATATGCAATTTAACATTTTCTTTTTTAGTTTGTAAGCACCTAAAAATCATTATGTTTCAACTGTGCACAACTTTTCAAATGTCACAAGGTTTTTTTTGTACCTCCCTGCCAAATCTGGAGCAAATAAATTATTTTATATATGGCTGTATGTGTGATTAAACTCAGTACTATTACTCAAA
>NC_069500.1:104816621-104919121 GCF_027579735.1 Bombina bombina | reverse complement strand
TAGCCAATAGCCGTGCGAGAAATCCTGCTCATCTCTCTATGGCACAGGATTTCCCGCACGCTATTTGCTAAGAGGTGAAAACATCACCTCTCACGCAAAATAGCATTCTGCTGTGGACTTAGCAGCTCAGTGCAGCAACACTTGAAACAAATAATAAATAGGAGCTTTATGCGTGATGTATTTTATACTTCATGACTGAAAGTCCCCTTTATTTGTTTCAATGGTCAATCCTAGGGTTTCACAAACGCTAGGATTGACTTTCACTTTAAAGCTTCTCTGGGATCCCCATTGTTCAGAAATAGCAGACATGCATGGCTTTTCCATTGCTTTTTGGCAATATGAATGCTGCTAAGTTTAGCTGCACACCTTACGTAAAATTCCTGGCAGTGATCTTTACCTGATGCCTCCCAAACAGCTCTCTTCCCTCCCTCACCCCCCACTTGTCACCACCATCTTAGGTACTGGCAGACAATCTGCCAGTATGCAGTTTAGGGCTTTTAAAAAACTTTTTTTATTTATAATTATTGTCCTCACAGTGTAGTGATCACGCCTTAACCCTCCCACCACTCTGATCCCCCAAACAGCTATTTAACCCTCTCCCCTCTTACCACTGTTGGACTACTGATGGCCATCTTAGGTACTGGCAGCTGTCTGCCAGTATCCATTTTTTGTATTTTTTTTTTTACTTTTTTTTATGTATTCTATTTCTTTTTTTCTGTATTGTAGTTGTGCCCCCTACCTTCATGCTCCCCACAATCATTAATGATGCCCCCCTTCCAATTTCCGAATGATAATTTCTAAGCCCTTGAAGGCTGCCTCTTTGCCAGTTTTTCACAGGTTTTAATGGTCTCTAGCAAACTATTAAATACAGATAGAGCGTTATTGCAGAGACAGCAACTCTTAAAGGGACAGGAAACTCCAATTTTTTTTTTTTACTATTTGGATAGAACATACAATTTTAACCCCTTAATGACAACTGACGTACCAGGTACGTCATGCATTAACAAGCAGTTAATGACAATGGACGTACCTGGTACGTCAGTTGTCAAACAGAGTGCTGGAAGCGATCACAAATGCTTCCAGCAGCTCTGAGGGTATTGCAGTGATGCCTCGATATGGAGGCATCCTGCAATACCACTTTACAAGCCTCCGATGCAGAGAGAGCCACTCTGTGGCCCTCTCTGCACCGGTAGCGATAGTGCCAGTGTCCGCCGGGTGCACGATGCGCGTGCGCGTGCACGATGCGCAAGTGTGCACATGAGCATGCATGTGCGTGTGCACGGGGCGCGCGTGCACGTGCGCGCGCGTGCACGTGCACCCATTAGCCACACTGACACCAATGAATGAGGGCAGAAAGGGGAAAAAAAGGGATTTTTTTTAAAAAAAAAAATATAAAAGGATCTGGGAGGGGGTGGGGGTGGGGGTATTGTGGGGGGCTGCTACACTACAGAAATAGTTTTTTAAATAAAAAATAAAATAAAAATACTTTTTGGGGTTTTTTTGGGGCCAAACTGGGTACTGGCAGACAGCTGCCAGTACCCAAGATGGCGGTAATTAGGTAGGGGAGAGGGTTAGAGAGCTGGAGGGGGGATCAGGGAGGTTGGGGCTAAGGCAGGGGTCCATCACAGCTAAAATACTTTATTATTTTTATTTAAAAAAAAAAAAAAACTCTTTTATTTAGTACTGGCAGACTTTCTGCCAGTACTTAAGATGGCGGGAACAATTGTGGGGTGGGGGAGGGAAGAGAGCTGTTTGGGAGGGATCAGGGGGTGGGATGTGTCAGGTGGGAGGCTGATCTCTAAAATTAACCCTGCAAGCTCCCTACAAGCTACCTAATTTAACCCCTTCACTGCTGGGCATAATTAACGTGTGGTGCGCAGCAGCATTTAGCGGCCTTCTAATTACCAAAAAGCAACGCCAAAGCCATATAAGTCTGCTATTTCTGAACAAAGGGGATCCCAGAGAAGCTTTTACAACAATTTCTGCCATAATTGCACAAGCTGTTTGTAAATAATTTCAGTGAGAAACCTAAAATTGTGAAAAATGTTAAGTTTTTTTTTTTATTTGCTCGCATTTGGCGGTGAAATGGTGGCATAAAATATACCAAAATGGGCCTAGATCAATACTTGGGGTTGTCTACTACACTACACTACAGCTAAAATTAACCCTACAAGCTCCCTACAAGCTCCCTAATTAACCCCTTCACTCCTGGGCATAAAACACGTGTGGTGCGCAGCGGCATTTAGCGGCCTTCTAATTACCAAAAAGCAACCCCAAAGCCATATAAGTCTGCTATTTCTGAAAAAAGGGGATCCCAGAAAAGCATTTACAACCATTTGTGCCATAATTGCAGAAGCTGTTTGTAAATAATTTCAGTGGGAAACCTAAAGTTTGTGACAAATTTTGTGAAAAAGTGAACTTTTTTTTTTTTGGATCGCATTTGGCGGCATGAAATATACCAAAATGGGCCTAGATCAATACTTTGGGTTGTCTTCTAAAAAAAAATATATACATGTCAAGGGATATTCAGGTATTCCTGACAGATATCAGGGTTCCAATGTAACTAGCGCTAATTTTGAAAAAAAGTGGTTTGGAAATAGCGAAGTGCTACTTGTATTTATTGCCCCATAACTTGCAAAAAAAGCAAAGAACGTGTAAACATTGGGTATTTCTAAACTCAGGACAAAATTTAGAAACTATTTAGCATGGGTGTTTTTTGGTGATTGTAGATGTGTAACAGATTTTGGGGGTCAAAGTTAGAAAAAGTGTGTTTTTTTCCATTTTTTCCTCATATTTTTTTTTTTTTTTTTAGTAAATGATAAGACATGATGAAAATAATGGTATCTTTAGAAAGTCCATTTAATGGTGAGAAAAACTGTATATAATATGTGTGGGTACAGTAAATGAGTAAGAGGGAAATTACAGCTAAACACAAACACTGCAGAAATGTAAAAATAGCCATTGTCATTAAGGGTAAGAAAATTGAAAAATGGTCCGGTCATTAAGGGGTTAAACAAATTTTCATTTTACTTCTACTATCAAATTTGCTTAATTCTCTTGTTATCCTTTGCTGAAGGAGCAGCATTGCACTACTAGCAGCTACCTGAACACATCTAGTTAGCCAATCACAAGAGACAGATGTGTGCAGGTGTTCTGAGAAAATGGCGAACTTGTGAAAACAGCGAACTACATCACTTCCTGTGACGTGGCATCAGCGGTTTCACAAATTTTGGCCGTAATGCGCATGCGTGCTAGCGTCATTACATACCTGGCCGCATACGTCACTGCTACAATTTTGAGTGCCGTGAAATTCATGGACCCTTTCAAGAGCGCAGGCGTAGGATTTTGAAATCCGTCAGTACCGCCGCTCACACCACTGCTACAATTTCGGGACTTGTGTACTGTAAATCCTGGACCCTTTGTTGTACAGCACCCCGCTTTGCCAATTGCCATACAATAATAAGTATCCCCTTTACAGTGACATAACAATGTTTGTATGACCAATCAAAAAGTTTGAAGAATAAAACAAATATTGTATAAGTGTTGCTGTTTCTTGTCACTGTAAAGGGCATACGTATAATTGTATGGCAATTGGCAAAGCGGGGAGCTGTACAACAAAGGGTCCAGGAATTACAGTACACAAGTCCCGAAATTGTAGCAGTGGCGCGCATGCGCTCTTGAAAGGGTCCAGGAATTTCAAGGCTCTTAAAATTGTAGCAGTGACGTATGCGGCCAGGTATGTAATGACACTAGCATGCATGCGCAACATTTGTGAAACAGCTGATGCCAAGTCACAGGAAGTTACGTAGTTCACTGTTTTTACAAGTTCGCCATTTTCCCAGAACACAGGCACTAATCAGCAGCTAGCTCCCACTAGTGTAGGATATGGGCATATTCTTTTTAACAAGGGATACTAAGAGAACAAAGCACTTCTGAAAATAGAAGTGAATTTAAAAGTATCTTAAAATGACATGCTTTATCTGAATCATGCAAGTTTAATTTTTGATTTTCCTATCCCTTTAAACTAATATATTATTTGCTTTATTTCTCTTGGAAGGTGTATCCAGTCCACGGGTTCAAACATTACTTGTGGGATATTCTCCTTCCCAACAAGAAGTTGCAAGAGGACACCCACAGCAGAACTGTCTATATAGCTCCTCCCCTAACTGCCACCCCCAGTCATTCTCTTGCAACTCTCGACAAGAAAGGAAGTATCAAGAGATATGTAGTGACTTAGTGTAGTTTTACCTTCAATCAAAAGTTTGTTATTTTTAAACGGTACCGGCGTTGTACTGTTTTACTCTCAGGCAGAAATTAGAAGAAGAATTCTGCCTGGAGGTTTGATGATCTTAGCGGTTTGTAACTAAGGTCCATTGCTGTTCTCACACATAACTGAAGAATATGGGAAAACTTCAGTTGGGGGAACGGTCTGCAAATTACCTGCTTTGAGGTATGTTCAGTATTTTTATGTCTAGAGAGATGAATAAGTTCTAGAAAATGCTGACAGAGCCTTGTGTATTTGAGGTAAGCCTGATGCAGTGATTTAACAGCGACTGGGATCATGCTTACAAAACAGGGCAATACTCATGTTAATATTCATAAATAGGACGTTTTTTCTCTGAGGGAGATGTCTTTATTTGGGGCCTAGTTTCCACATGGCTAGTCAGATACTCCTAGGAGTATTTTCTTAAGGCCCTTCTAACATCCAGTAACATGGTGGGAGGGGCCTACTTTAGCACTCTAACTACGCAGTTTTAATTCAGACTGAGACATCCAGCTTCCCTAAAGGTTTCCTCTGGCATCTGAGGACCATTTCAAAGGGGTTATTTCTGCACAAAATCGTTTTTGAGGGCAGGTAGGAGCCTCAGCAGAGCTGTGGCAAGGTGCTCAATTGACTTTTAACGTTTTTTAACGTTTTTCAATCCGGTTTGGGGCCTAAGGGGTTAATCATCCATTTGCAAGTGGGTGCAATGTTGCTTTAGTCCCTTACACACACTGTAAAAGTTTCAAAGACTTTACTGTATTTTTACACTGTTTTGCAGTTTAAGTGCTAGTTTTTTTCTCTTAAAGGCACAGTAACGTTTTTGTTTAATTGCTGTTTCACCTTTATTAAAGTGTTTTCCAAGCTTGCTTGTCTCATTACTAGTCTGTTAAACATGTCTGACATAGAGGAAACTCCTTGTTCAATATGTTTTGAAGCCATGGTGGAACCCCCTCTTAGAATGTGTACCAAATGTACTGATATTTCTATAAACTATAAAGACCATATTATGGCGCTTAAAGATTTATCTCCAGGGGATTCTCTGACTGAAAAGAGGGAGATTATGCCATCTAGCTCTCCCCATGTGTCAGAACCTATAACTCCCGCTCAAGTGACGCCAAGTACATCTAACGCGTCTAATTCTTTTACCTTACAGGACATGGCGGCAGTTATGAATGCTACCCTCTCAGAGGTATTCTCCAAACTGCCAGGGCTACAAGGAAAGCGAGACAGCTCTGGGGCTAGAACTAATACAGAGCTTTCTGACGCTTTAATGCCTGTGTCCGATATACCCTCACAATACCCAGAAGCCGAGGCAGGTGAGCTTCTATCTGTGGGTGACATTTCAGACTCAGGGAAGGCGTTACTTCAGTCTGCTTCTGAAATGACAGCGTTTAAATTTAAGCTTGAACACCTCCGCTTATTGCTTAGGGAGGTTTTAGCGACTCTGGATGACTGTGACCCCATTGTGGTTCCAGAGAAATTGTGTAAAATGGACAAATACTTTGCAGTGCCTGTTTACACTGATGTTTTTCCAGTCCCTAAGAGGTTTTCGGAAATTATTACTAAGGAATGGGATAGACCTGGTGTGCCGTTCTCTCCCCCTCCTGCTTTCAAAAAGATGTTTCCCATAGATGCCGTCATACGGGACTCGTGGCAGACGGTTCCTAAGGTGGAGGGAGCAGTCTCTACCCTAGCTAAGCGTACAACTATCCCCGTCGAGGACAGTTGTGCTTTCCTAGATCCTATGGATAAAAAATTGGAGGGTCTCCTTAAGAAAATTTTTATACATCAAGGTTTTATTCTCCAGCCTCTTGCATGCATTGCCCCAGTTACTGCTGCAGCGGCTTTTTGGTTTGAGTCTCTTGAGGAGGCTCTACAGGTAGAGACCCCGCTAGACGATATTCTAGACAGGATTAAAGCTCTTAAGTTAGCTAACTTTATTTCTGACGCCATTTTTCATTTAGCCAAGCTAACGGCTAAGAATTCAGGTTTTGCCATTTTGGCGCGTAGGGCGCTATGGCTTAAGTCCTGGTCAGCAGACGTTACTTCAAAGTCTAAGCTTCTTAACATCCCCTTCAAGGGACAGACCCTATTCGGGCCTGGTCTGAAGGAGATCATTTCTGATATTACTGGAGGAAAAGGTCACGCCCTTCCTCAGGATAGGTCCAATAAGTTAAGGACCAAACAGAATAATTTTCGTTCATTTCGAAAATTCAAGAGTGGCGCAGCTTCAGTTTCCTCTAATGCAAAACAAGAGGGAAATTTCGCCCAGTCCAAACCAGTCTGGAGACCTAACCAGGCTTGGAACAAGGGGAAGCAGGCTAAGAAACCTGCGGCTGCCTCTAAGACAGCATGAAGGAGTAGCCCCCGATCCGGGACCGGATCTAGTAGGGGGCAGACTTTCTCTCTTCGCCCAGGCTTGGGCAAGAGACGTCCAGGATCCCTGGGCATTAGAGATTGTTTCCCAGGGATATCTTCTGGACTTCAAAGCTTCATCTCCAAAGGGGAGATTTCATCTCTCACAATTATCTGTAAACCAGATAAAGAGAGAGGCATTCTTACGTTGTGTTCAAGACCTACTGGTTATGGGAGTGATTCACCCAGTTCCAAGGGAGGAACAGGGGCAGGGCTTCTATTCAAATCTGTTTATAGTTCCCAAAAAAGAGGGAATTTTCAGACCAATCTTGGATCTCAAGATCCTAAACAATTTTCTCAGGGTCCCATCCTTCAGGATGGAGACTATCCGAACCATCCTCCCTATGATCCAGGAGGGTCAATATATGACTACCGTGGACTTAAAGGATGCTTATCTCCACATTCCGATTCACAGAGATCATCATCAGTTCCTCAGGTTCGCCTTCTTAGACAGGCATTACCAGTTTGTAGCTCTTCCCTTCGGGTTAGCCACGGCACCAAGAATCTTTACGAAGGTTCTAGGGTCCCTACTGGCGGTTCTAAGGCCACGGGGCATAGCAGTGGCTACTTACCTAGACGACATTCTGATACAGGCGTCGACTTTTCAAATCGCCAAGTCCCATACGGACATTGTTCTGGCCTTTCTGAGGTCTCACGGGTGGAAGGTGAACAAAGAAAAGAGTTCTCTCTCCCCTCTCACAAGAGTTTCCTTCCTAGGAACACTGATAGATTCAGTAGAAATCAAAATTTTTCTGACAGAGATCAGGTTGTCAAAGCTTCTAACTTCCTGCCGTGCTCTTCATTCCACTTCTCGGACGTCAGTGGCTCAGTGTATTGAAGTAATCGGCCTAATGGTAGCGGCAATGGACATAGTTCCATTTGCCCGCCTACATCTCAGACCACTGCAACTTTGCATGCTCAATCAGTGGAATGGGGATTACACAGTTTTGTCCTCTCTGATAAATCTGGAACGACAGATGCCAGCCTTCTGGGCTGGGGCGCGGTCTGGAACTCCCTGAAGGCTCAGGGTTCGTGGACTCAGGAGGAAGCCCTCCTTCCGATAAACATTCTGGAACTGAGAGCGATATTCAATGCTCTTCAGGCTTGGCCTCAACTAGCTGCGGTCAGGTTCATCAGTTTTCAGTCGGACAATATCACGACTGTAGCCTATATCATCCATTAGGGGGGAACAAGAAGCCCCCTGGCAATGTTGGAGGTTTCAAAGATAATTCTATGGGCAGAGGTGTTCACTCTTGCCATCTCTCAGCTATCCATATCCCAGGAGTAGAGAACTGGGAGGCGGATTTTCTAAGTCGGCAGACTTTTCATCCAGGGGAGTGGGAGCTCCATCCGGAGGTATTTGCCCAGCTGATTCAACTATGGGGCAAACCAGAACTGGATCTGATGGCGTCTCGTCAGAACGCCAAGCTTCCTTGTTACGGGTCCAGGTCAAGGGATCCCCAGGCAGCGCTGATAGATGCTCCAGCAGTGCCCTGGTCCTTCAGCCTGGCTTATGTGTTCCCACCATTTCCTCTCCTCCCTGATTGCCAAGATCAAGCAGGAGAGAGCTTCGGTGATTTTGATAGCACCTGCGTGGCCACGCAGGACTTGGTATGCAGATCTGGTGGACATGTCATCCCTTCCACCATGGACTCTGCCGCTGAGGCAGGACCTTCTACTCCAAGGTCCTTTCAATCATCCAAATCTAATTTCTCTGCGACTGACTGCTTGGAGATTGAACGCTTGATTTTATCAAAACGTGGTTTCTCCGAGTCGGTCATTGATACCTTAATTCAGGCTCGAAAGCCTGTCACCAGGAAAATCTATCATAAGATATGGTGTAAATATCTTCATTGGTGTGAATCCAAGGGTTACTCATGGAGTAAAGTCAGGATTCCTAGGATATTATCCTTTCTCCAAGAAGGATTGGAGAAGGGATTGTCAGCTAGTTCCTTAAAGGGACAGATTTCTGCTCTGTCTATTCTTCTGTACAAGCGTCTGGCAGATGTTCCAGACGTTCAGGCGTTTTGTCAGGCTTTAGTTAGAATCAAGCCTGTGTTTAAACCTGTTGCTCCACCATGGAGTTTAAATTTAGTTCTTAAAGTTCTTCAAGGGGTTCCGTTTCAACCTCTGCATTCCATAGATATCAAGCTTTTATCTTGGAAAGTTCTGTTTTTGGTAGCTATCTCTTCGGCTCGAAGAGTTTCAGAGTTATCTGCCTTTCAGTGTGATTCCCCTTATCTGATCTTCCATGCAGATAAGGTAGTTTTGCGTACCAAACCTGGGTTTCTTCCTAAGGTGGTATCTAATAAGAATATCAATCAGGAGATTGTTGTTCCGTCACTGTGTCCTAATCCTTCTTCAAAGAAGGAACGTCTATTACACAATCTTGACGTGGTTCGTGCTTTAAAGTTTTATTTACAAGCTACTAAGGATTTTCGTCAAACATCTGCATTGTTTGTTGTCTACTCTGGACAGAGGAGAGGCCAAAAGGCTTCGGCATCTTCTCTTTCTTTTTGGCTGAGAAGCATAATCCGTTTAGTTTATGAGACTGCTGGCCAGCAGCCTCCTCAAAGAATTACAGCTCATTCCACTAGAGCGGTAGCTTCCACATGGGCTTTTAAAAATGAGGCCTCTGTTGAACAGATTTGTAAGGCGGCGACTTGGTCTTCGCTTCATACTTTTTCTAAATTCTACAAATTTTATACTTTTGCTTCCTCGGAGGCTATTTTTGGGAGAAAGGTCTTGCAGGCAGTGGTGCCTTCCGTTTAAGTTCCTGCCTTGTCCCTCCCTTCATCCGTGTCCTAAAGCTTTGGTATTGGTATCTCACAAGTAATGGATGAACCCGTGGACTGGATACACCTTACAAGAGAAAACAAAATGTATGCTTTAGTCCATATATCAAAAAGAGTCTCTCTGTTGTTGGACTCGAAGTAACGGTTGTATTATAAGCTCAGTCAATGTATCTAGTGGTAGACATCGAGTGTATACTGCATATAATGGACAAGTACACTATCCGGATGTAATGAATATTAACACAGATATCAATTTCTAAACCAAGAAATAGCAGCGATAAATTCTCACCAATCGTTGGTAAGTCTGGAACCAGGCCAGTCCGCTGCAATCTGTCTGTGTCTTTGTCGATTCCTTAGACGTGCTTCTATCTGCGATCAGCTGCAACCCCGTCTCCACCGAGGACGCCACTCCATGCGGCTCTGATCGCTATACGTGTGCCATCTAGCACGCTGCACTCGTGTCCACTCACAATGACGTCGGTACTGTGCGCAACCCTGAACCGGGTTGCTCTCCCACTTGCCTGAGGCTCGAGCCGGAAACAGCAAGCAACTTCCAGAAACAGAAAAAAATCCAGCGAACCTCTTAGAAAAAATAGTGGTATGTTTTATTATTAAAAATAACAGGATAAAATACACTTCAAAAATTCAGGGGTAGAGAAATTAGCATGACTGATAAAAAAAATGCCGTTACTCAACAGCAGCCAGTCGCTCTAAAATTTATGCTTACCTGATAAATTTCTTTCTCTTGTGGTGTATCCAGTCCACGGCCCGCCCTGTCACTTAAAGGCAGGTGTTTTTTATTTTTAAACTACAGTCACCACTGCACCCTATAGTTTTTCGTTTTTCTTGCTTGTCTTCGGTCAAATGATTGGGGGTGGCAGTTAGGGGAGGAGCTATATAGACAGCTCTGCTGTGGGTGTCCTCTTGCAACTTCCTGTTGGGAAGGAGAATATCCCACAAGTAATGGATGAACCCGTGGACTGGATACACCACAAGAGAAAGAAATTTATCAGGTAAGCATAAATTTTGTTATTTAAAGCATTGATAGAAATATAATATAATCTTTTTATTCAATGATAAAGACAAACAATGTATGTCAATTTAATAAATATATTCCTTTTTCTATATATTAAAGGGACAGTCTACACTTTAGCCATCTTAAAGTCTTACTTTAGATTAAGTTGCAAATAGCCTCCTGCACCACTTTCTATATCATGCAACAGTAACTAAAATAGTTATTTTAAAATTACTATTAATTCTGGTCACTTTGAAATGGATGCAAAGCTCTGCCCACTGATGACATCACAATCTTTAAATTTGATAATAGAAGAGAATTGGAAGGTTGTTTAAAATTGCATGTTCTGCCTGGATCACAAAAGTTTAATTTTGACTTTACTGCCCGTTTTAACCCTTTCATTCCCTTTTCAGAGAAAAACTTGCTTAAAGTACTGGAGAATTTTTAGCATCTTTGCATATCACTCAATTTAAACAGAAATAGGGTGTTATGTTGGGTTCAGTGTGCCCTCCTACAAATCCTATATAATAAAAGGCCAAGTGTGTTTGTCCGAAGCTGTCATGCGCAGTAGAGACTGAGCGCGAGGACAAACTCACTTGTCCTACCTCACCTGGCATCTGGCGTGGAGTGGGCGTGGCCGGACGGGCATGACATAGGCGTGACGCGGGCGGGGCGTAGCCGGGGCCGAATGCGCCGTGAGAGATAGAGAGCTCTAAAGAGGGGGAATAGAGAGAGCAGAAGAGGGGGGTAAAGAGAGGGGGGAGAGACAGCAAAGGAGAGGGGGGAGAGAGCAAAAGAGGGGCATAGAGAGAGCAAAAGAGAGAGAGAGCAAAAGAGAGGGGGGAGAGAGAGCAAAAAGAGGGGGGGAAGAGAGAGAACAAAAGAGAGGAAGAGAGACAGCAAAAGAGAGAGGGGAGAGAGAGCAGAAGAGGGGGAGAGAGAGAGAGACAAAAGAGGGGGAGAGAGAGCTCAAAAGAGAGGGGGAGAGAGAGCGTCAAAGAGGGGATGAGAGAGAGCTCAAAAGAGAAGGGGGAGAGAGAGCGCAAAAGAGAAGGGGGAGAGAGAGCGCAAAAGAGAAGGGGAAGAGAGTGCAAAAGAGAAGGGGGAGAGAGTGCAAAAGAGAGGGGGGAGAGAGCGCTAAAGAGAGGGGGGAGAGAGCGCTAAAGAGAGGGGGGAGAGAGAGCAAAAGAGAATGGGAGAGAGCGCAAAAGAGAGGGGTAGAGCGCAAAAGAGGGGGGAGAGAGCAAAAGAGGGGGAGAGAGAGAGAGCAAAAGAGGGGGAGAGAGCAGAAGAGGGGCGGGGAAAGAGAGAGCGCAAAAGAGAGGGAGGAGAGAGAGGGGAGCAAGGGTTGGAACCGCGGTACTTATAAAAATTGGCCTGAGTACACAGACTTTAGGACTAGTTAGTTAATATTCTGCTTCACCCCATAACATGAGATCTATAGGTTCTGTTTATTTAAGATTTTCCTATACTATATCCTAATATATCTAAGTATTCTATATTGTTGACTACCTTTGTGCAGAATGATATGTAAGCAGCTAAGCATTTATTATATGCTTATACATACATTTAGCTGTCTTCCTTACATGTTATCTGTACCTTGTACATTTGTCTTTAGTACTGATAAGTTTGAGATTGTTAATTCTATGCTCTATCCTCAATGTTAGCAATAACTATTTGGACGTTGGCAGTACTGTAAGGATGAGGTACAATCTTATGCCATATTCTTTTATGAATATGTATAATACAGTTGCCCCTTCTTTGATGATTTTGGCTGTAATTATGGAGTCATATATAGCAATGCCAGTAGCACTCACTTGTTATTATCAGCATTTGTCAGGGTTACTGTGCCTTTAAGCAGGGATTTGCATAGGAACTTTCTCATTGGTTGCCTAGGTTATAAGTTTCACCATTTCCTGTGGCTCCTTGCTTAGTATTTTGTAGTGTAATCTACCTTTACCTGAGCCCAGCTTGTGTTCCTATTGCAAGCCTCTAATTGGATTACAAATTCAAGTTTATATCTATTCTCAGTGGAAGTGGACTTTAACCTTTTTCACCTACTACTGAATTTATTTGCCAGTTTTCAGAAAAGGAAGTCAGTGTGAATTTTTCGCTACAGTTTCCTAATTTCCACTAACCTTCCTCACCTGCACTATTACTTGTGCTGAATCAACTCTGAATCTGCAGCAGCAGCTGCAAACAGCCACATCTCCCTCTGCTGCAGCTAATTCAGCTTACAGGGCCTCAAAGCATCAGACTGGAGTTTGCCGCACAGATCAGCTCACTTCTCAATACTCTCCCCCTGCTTTGTTTGCAAGTACTTTTCAGGAGTAACGGCTATCATTGTCAGCTGACCGGAGGGCGGATTAACCAAACTGAACCGCAAGTATCTTTTGTTGCTTTTCTTACAAAGTATCATTACCATACTTAGTTGAATATCTGCAAGCAAGTCTTTTCCTCTTAAAGTGATACTCCTCAGTTAAATGTTACCATACTAAGAGGTGCTGTAAGTCTTTGTGTTATAAAATCCTTAGTTATAAGGATTACCAATTTCCTGAATTGACATTCTCAGCAACCTGTATCTTTGTATCTGTTTTCAGTTTGCAACATATTGATTGAAGTATTTGATAAACTGTTTATGCTATTATTTTACACATACCATATGTGTTTTCAGTGTTCTTAATTAAGGAACATATGAATCAATCCTCATAGGGAGATTTGTCCATCATATTGATTTGCACTTTTCTTGCTGGGATTTCACTCTTCAATAGTGGAATCATATTTGAAACAGTGATACATTCAAACATTTGTTCTCTGCAATTGAGTTCCAGAATCTAAAGTCAATTAAGTTTGAGATAACCTCACATAATACTAAGCCCGTCATGGAACCAGCAGAGCTGCCACAAATAGTATACAATTTATCCCAAAAAGTGGATCAGTTAGCCCAGGCTGTGCACGACCTACAGATTGAAAACCAATCTCTAAGGGGTATTATCAGAGAGTCCATATCTCCACCACCCTCACAGGTACTACAAACCTCTGAACCATCGGTTTCATTACCAGAACCTTTCTCCGGCAACAGGAAAAACTATAGACAGTTTAAAAATTCCTGCCACCTTCTATTTAATTTAAGACCTCGTAGCTACCCTACTGAAAGAATCAAGGTACTCAGTACCATTTCTTTTCTGAGAGGTGAGCCACGCACATGGGCAGATAATCTGTGCGAGCATAATGATCCGGCATTAGCCACTCTAACAGATCTCTTCAATGCAATGGATGAACTCTTTCATGACACCGATGTCCAGATGTCTGCTGAAATATCTATGAGAAGCCTGAAACAAGGCAAAAGACCTGTTGAGGACTACATAACCGATTTCAAACTGTATGCTGTAGACTCTCAATGGAGTCAAATTGCCTTACGTAACCAGTTTCGCTTAGGTCTTTCGGAGGCATTAAAAGATGAGCTGGAGGCCATCATGAAGACTGCTCAACAATTAGACCGAAGACTGCGCGAAAGAAAAGCAGAGAAATTTTCTACAGATGTGCGCCCAAAGGGTTATAACATTCCAGCCATACCTTCAACTACTCAACCAAGAACCACTCCTACTCCTATGGAAATAGGTGCAGTCAGAGGGCCTCTGCCTTCAGAAGAACGCTATCGCAGGAAAATAAAAAATCTCTGTATGTATTGTGCTAGTCCATCCCACTCAGTACAAGATTGTCCCATACTGCAGAAAACTAGAAAGAGTAAGTTTTTACAAATTAATTCCTCTGTGCAATCATGCCGTTTGAATACTTACGCTATGTTGTCCCTCTCCTTACAGTGGGAGCAAGATCAAGTGACGACTGACGCTATAATCGACTCCGGAGCTTATGGTTGTTTTATAGACCAATATGTTGTAAAAGCAAATAAAATACCTACTATTCTAAAGCATAACCCTGTCTCCATTCGTATGATTGATGGTTCCGCACCCAAAACAGGTCCTATAACACACCAAACTGTTCCTATCACTGTTAACATTAATGGTCACACAGAATTAATCTCTTTCGAGGTTTTAAGTTCTCCTCTTTTCCCTGTGGTTCTCGGTATTAAGTGGTTACAACAACACAACCCACAGATTGTATGGTCCCCTTTCTCTATTCTGTTCAATTCCGATTACTGCTCACAGACTTGTTTGCCTACCCATAGCATACTTCAGACTGAACAACAGTCTGAGATTTACGTGCCCGAGATTCCTTCACACTACTCTGACTTTGCTGATGTTTTTAGTAAAACCGAGGCTGAAAATCTTCCACCTCATCGTCCGTATGATTGCCCGATCGAATTACTACCAGGTTCTACCATCCCATACGGACATCTCTACCCTATGAGCCAACCCGAATTAGTTCATCTAAAAGAGTATCTGGAAGAGAACCTCAGAAAAGGTTTCATCAGGACTTCGACCTCTCCTGCTGGCGCTGGTATGTTCTTTGTCCGAAACAAGGACTCTACACTTAGACCTATAATCGACTACCGGGAGCTGAATAAACGTACAATCAAGAACCGCTATCCTCTCCCTCTGATCCCGGAGTTGATTGAACGTCTATCTGAAGCAAAGATCTATACTAAACTTGACCTAAGGGGAGCGTATAACTTGGTGAGGATAAAGGAGGGCCAGGAATGGTTAACTGCTTTTAGAACCAGGTACGGCCTATATGAGTATCTTGTAATGCCTTTCGGACTGTGAAATGCACCAGCTACTTTTCAGCACTTTATCAATGATGTGTTCAGGGAATTACTCGACGTCTGTTTAGTCATCTACCTAGACGATATCCTAATTTATTCTAAAGATCTGAATGAACACATCAAACATGTCCGGAAGGTATTAACACGGCTTAGAGAACATAAACTTTATGCCAAACTGGAAAAGTGTCTATTCCATACAGATCAAGTCTCTTTCCTTGGATACGACATCTCTCCCACTGGGGTTACTATGCAAACACAAAAGGTTGAAGCAGTAAAGAACTGGACAGTTCCTAAATCCAGGAAAGACCTAAAAAAATTCTTAGGGTTTGCGAACTACTACAGAAAATTTATCAAAGATTTCTCTAAAGTAGCCAAACCGTTGACAACTTTGACCAGCACTAATGTACCATATATTTGGAACGAAAAAGCAGATCTTGCTTTCAACTTACTAAAGACGAAGTTCACCTCTGCACCTATCTTGAACTTTCCGGATCGATCCTTGCAGTATATCTTAGAGGTTGATTCTTCGGATTTTGCTCTGGGGGCAGTTTTATCCCAACAAAAGTCCCTCAAAGATCCTATTCATCCCGTTTCATATTACTCTTCAATGATGACTTCCTCTGAAAGGAACTATTCCATCGGAGACAAGGAACTCCTTGCGATAAAACGTGCCTTAGAAAACTGGAGGCATCTCCTTGAAGGCACTAAATATCCAATCTTAATTTTAACAGACCACAGGAACCTAGTATACCTACAAACCAGTAAAACCTTATCTGCAAGACAGGTACGATGGAGTCTGTTTTTCTCCCGTTTCAATTTCAACATAGTTTACCGACCAGCTTCAAGGAATGGCAAGGCAGACGCCCTGTCCCGTCTACCCGAAAGACTTACTCCACTAGATACACAGACTACCATTATACCTCATGAGCGTTTCATTGGACTTACCACTGATATGATATCTGAATTGAAAAGACATACCACACTGGAAAACCCTCCATCTTCATACAATTTGACAAAAAAGAATTCTTTATTCTACCATGACCAAAAAATCTATGTTCCTGAACCTATGAGATCCATCATGATACCCCGCTATCTGGACATCCTGGCATACGACGTACCTTGGAAATAATTTCAAGGTCCTTCTGGTGGCCCAAGCAAAAGGACTCTGTGCAGAGTTACATTCGTTCCTGTCAGATTTGCTCTGTATCCAAGCCAGAAAGAAGACCTCCTTATGGTCTACTGATTCCTATACCAGCTCCAACTAGACCATGGCAACACATCTCCATGGATTATATTGTTGAACTACCCAATTCCAACAATCAAACCACTATTTTAGTTGTAGTCGACTTACTTACCAAGATGGGACACTTCGTACTTTTTCACAAACTCCCCACTTCATCTGAGACAGCTCTGCTCTTTCTGGATAATATAGTTAGACTCCATGGTTTCCCTTCCATCATAACCACCGATAGAGGCACTCAGTTCACCTCACGTTTCTGGACCAAACTATGTGAACTCACTCATATGCAACACCGTTTCACCACCTCTTTCCACCCGCAAACGAACGGTCAATCAGAAAGATTGAACCAATGGCTTGAACAATTTCTACGTTGCTATTGCTCTTACAACCAAACTGATTGGGTGAAATACCTGTCAATGGCCGAATTCGCCTACAATAATGCTGTGAATACGTCTATGAAATATTCTCCCTTCTTCGCAAACTATGCTTTCCATCCAGATTTTGTACTTTCCTCTCCAGATGGATTGAATTCACCCGTGATGGAAGATCTCCATGACTCTCTACAGCAGAATTTCCAAATTATACATGAGAACATTGAGAAAGCTCAACAGGTTCAAAAACATTACTATGACCTTCGAAGAAGGCCTCCTCCTCATTACACCGTGGGTGATCTTGTATGGTTATCTACCAAAAACCTGAAATTACAAATCCCTTGCAAGAAATTAGCCGGCTTATACATTGGACCTTATCCTATCGTCCGTATCATTAATGACAATGCCGTTACACTCAAATTGCCTGACATTATGAAGATCCATCCAACATTCCATGTCTCACTTCTAAAACCATATACACCATCTAGAAGTTCCCTTACACTATTACCACCACAGCCTCTCACCTTGGATCAGGATGTGTTTGAAGTTCATTCCCTACTGGATTCAAGACATAAAAAGGGAGAATTACAATATTTGGTACATTGGAAGGGTTATTCCTCTGAAGAAGACTCTTGGGAACCGGCTTCGAATTTGAATGCCCCTAGATTGGTTACTCTATTCCACAGAAGGCACCCGGACCGACCTAGACCGACAACTGTGGCACAGTTGCCTTGAGGGAGGGGTCATGTCAGGGTTACTGTGCCTTTAAGCAGGGATTTGCATAGGAACTTTCTCATTGGTTGCCTAGGTTATAAGTTCCACCATTTCCTGTGACTCCTTGCTTAGTATTTTGTAGTGTAATCTACCTTTACCTGAGCCCAGCTTGTGTTCCTATTGCAAGCCTCTAATTGGATTACAAATTCAAGTTTATATCTATTCTCAGTGGAAGTGGACTTTAACCTTTTTCACCTACTACTGAATTTATTTGCCAGTTTTCAGAAAAGGAAGTCAGTGTGAATTTTTTCGCTACAGTTTCCTAATTTCCACTAACCTTCCTCACCTGCACTATTACTTGTGCTGAATCAACACTGAATCTGCAGCAGCAGCTGCAAACAGCCACATCTCCCTCTGCTGCAGCTAATTCAGCTTACAGGGCCTCAAAGCATCAGACTGGAGTTTGCCGCACAGATCAGCTCACTTCTCAATACTCTCCCCCTGCTTTGTTTGCAAGTACTTTTCAGGAGTAACGGCTATCATTGTCAGCTGACCGGAGGGCGGATTAACCAAACTGAACCGCAAGTATCTTTTGTTGCTTTTCTTACAAAGTATCATTACCATACTTAGTTGAATATCTGCAAGCAAGTCTTTTCCTCTTAAAGTTATACTCCTCAGTTAAATGTTACCATACTAAGAGGTGCTGTAAGACTTTGTGTTATAAAATCCTATTGGAGTTATAAGGATTACCAATTTCCTGAATTGACATTCTCAGCACCCTGTATCTTTGTATCTGTTTTCAGTTTGCAACATATTGATTGAAGTATTTGATAAACTGTTTATGCTATTATTTTACACATACCATATGTGTTTTCAGTGTTCTTAATTAAGGAACATATGAATCAATCCTCATAGGGAGATTTGTCCATCATATTGATTTGCACTTTTCTTGCTGGGATTTCACTCTTCAATAGTGGAATCATATTTGAAACAGTGATACATTCAAACATTTGTTCTCTGCAATTGAGTTCCAGAATCTAAAGTCAATTAAGTTTGAGATAACCTCACAGCAGTGTATTCATTCAAGACTGCCATATGCTATGAATCTGTTAATCTCATACTTTTCTTTATATATAATACATTTTGTTTGTATTTGTTCTGTTTCTTGCTCTCCTTTGGTGTAAACAATAATTACATTATTTTCTGGGGTCCAAATGTGGACTTTCTTTTTCCCCTGGAATTCCTCTTTAGGTCACAGCTACAGTTAGGAGGCCTAATAGCGACCTCTATTGATCATTGGGGATAAATACTTCACTATATACTTAAATATTTTTCCAAGTGTATATTTATATTTTATTTCATTATAAAAAACAAACAAGAAAAACTGAGGTTGGTTTTTCATTTAACTGTTTTGACACTGTCTGCCATATAACTTTAACATCGAAAAGAATGTGTGTATTGTACATTTGTGTTGATACATCAACAATACCTGTGTCTTTCTGTACATTTTAAAATTTTCTACTGTAACTTGCCTGCCATATTTTGATTTTTATACCTCAATAATAATAATAAAAAAAAAAAGAATAGTTTAGTGCAACTGTTTCTCCGGCCAAACTCTTTACGTGACCTGAAAGTTTGAGTGGTAAATGCAATTGCGTTTGAGTGATTGCATTTACTTTCAACTTGTAATACGAGCGAAAAATTGCCGCTCAGCTCTGCCCATAGAAAATATGGGGAGCTTAAATTACCACGATTATTTGCAATCAAAATTGCTGTAATTTAACAGCATGCCACTTGTAATATGGATCTGAGCGTAAAGAACACCATAATCTCTCGATCGCATTTACGCTCCCTCGCACTAATGATAGTGTGCCACTTGTAATCTCGCCCTATGTATCATTGAATAGCTCTAGACTTGCAAATTTCTTCAAACGGTTCTAGTAATATAACAATTTAAACATATTTATACATTTCTCTAACACACAGATTTATGCAATGAAGCAAGTCAATTTTAGTCTATGCAGTATCACATAGGAATTGGTGAGACTATAGAGGCTATAACTTATTCTAGTGCAGCGGTTTCTTACTGTATCTATATACAGTAACACATGTTGCCTTGTGACTGTTGTAAAACCAGCTACAATCAGCATAATACTTGCATTGGTCAGAGTAGTTTTTATTTTTAGATTTTATTTTTAAATAAAATTCTGGGGAATTCAAATCAAAGAAGAAATTGGTCACAGACTGTGTCATATATTAGGAAATCACTTGATAAGCTGCGTTAGTCTTACCACTGCTTCTGTTTTTTCTTTAGTTTAATCAAGATCAACATTTTGCTAGTAATCTAAATTCTAGTGACCTCTAATATTCTAATGTCCTTTCACTGAAATATTTCCTCTTTTCTCTTGTAAGATGTATCGAGTCCACGGATTCATCCTTTACTTGTGGGATATTCTCCTTCCCAACAGCAAGTGGCAAAGAGAGCACACAGCAGAGCTGTCCATATAGCTCCCCCTCTAGCTCCACCCCCCAGTCATTGTCTTTGCCGGCTCTAAGCAATCGGAAGGGTAAAGTGAATGTGAAGTTAGAATTGTAGTTTTTATTTTCTACAAGCAAGAGTTTGTTATTTTAAATGGTACTGGTGTGTACTATTTACTCTCTAGCAGAAAGTAGATGAAGATTTCTGCAGGGAAGAAGATGATTTTAGCAGGTTGTAACTAAAATCCACTGCTGTTCACACACAGGACTGAGGAGTACAAGAGAACTTCAGTTGGGGGGAACGGTTTGCAGGTTAGGCTGCAATAAGGTATGTTCAGTCATTTATTTCTAGACAAGACTGTGATAATGCTAGAAAAGACTGTTAATATCCCCATGAGGGAAGGGTAAGCTGTGTTCAGAGACTAAGTATGGAATTTCAAGCTTACATAACAGGGCTAGTTTATGCTGGTTGACACTACTTCAGGGCAAACGGTTTTTATTGAAAATATCGTTTTTTGAGACACTTTGAAAGTTCCTTTGGGTTTCTTTCAGGGGTTGTTATCCACATGGCTATTACTAAAACACTTGGGAGTGTTTCTTTAGGCCTCACAAGCACCGGAGTGAGGTGGGAGGGGCCTAATTTCGCGCCTCAGATGCGCAGTTATTTTGACTAGAAGTTCAGGCTGTTTTCACATGGAGGGTCCTGCTGCAGTTTGAGGGCCTATAAGAAGCTTTTTCCCCACAAATCTGGTTCCCAAGGGCAGGTAGGGCCACAGTAGAGCTGTGGCAAGGTGCTGAAGTTTCCTTAACCGTTTTTTTTGGCTTCTGTCGATCCGGTTTGGGCATTAAGGGGTTAATTGTTTATATTGCTAGTGGTGCAATCTTACTAATGCTTTAGGTACATACTGTAAAAATTTCGAAAAGTTTGCTGCATTTTTTCACTGTTTTGCAAAATTGTGTGCCTTTTTTATCTCTTAAAGGCACAGTAACGTTTTTTTTCAAAGTGTGTTTTTACTTGATTAAAGTGATTTCCAAGCCTGTTTGTATTACTACTATTCTGTTAAACATGTCTGACACCAAGGAAAATCCTTGTTCATTGTGTTTAGAAGCCATGGTGGAACCCCCTCTCAGAATGTGTCCCACTTGTACTGATATGTCTATACACTTTAAAGAACATATTGTTGCACTTAAAAATGTGGCCCAAGATGATTCTCAGACAGAAGGTAACGAGGTTAGCCCGTCAACCTCTCCCCAAGTGTCACAACTAGTTAAGCCCGCTCAAGCGACGCCTAGCACCTCTAGTGCGTCTAACTCTTTTACCTTGCAAGACTTGGCGGCAGTTATGAATAATACCCTCTCGGTGTTCTTATCTAAACTGCCCGTGTTACCTGCAAAGCATAATAGCTCGGTTTTAAGAACAGATAATGAGCATTCTGACGCTTTAGTAGCCGGATCCGATATACCCTCACAACACTCTGAAGTGGGGGCGAGGGATGTGCTGTCTGAGGGAGAAATTTCCGATTCAGGAAAGGTTTCTCCTCAGACAGATTCAGATACATTGGCTTTTAAATTTAAACTAGAACACCTCCGCTTATTGCTCAGGGAGGTATTAGTTACTCTGGATGACTGCGACCTTATGGTGGTTCCAGAGAAATTGTGTAAAATGGACAAGTACCTAGAAGTTCCTGTTTACACTGATGTGTTTCCGGTCCCTAAGAGGATTGCGGATATCGTTACTAGGGAGTGGGATAGACCAGGTATTCCCTTCGTTCCCCCTCCTGTTTTTAAGAAAATGTTCCCCATATCTAACCCCATGCGGGACTCGTGGCAGACGGTCCCTAAGGTGGAGGGGGCTGTTTCTTCACTTGCTAAACGCACAACTATACCAACTGAAGACAGTTGTGCTTTTAAAGACCCTATGGATAAAAAATTAGAGGGTTTACTTAAGAAAATTTTTGTTCAACAAGGTTTTCTTCTCCAACCTATTGCATGCATTGTTCCTGTAACCACTGCAGCTGCTTTCTGGTTCGAGGCGCTGGAAGATGCGCTCCAGATGGAGACCTCATATGAGGACATTATGGACAGAATTAGGGCTCTTAAGCTGGCTAATTCTTTTATCACAGATGCCTCTTTCCAACTAGCTAAGTTAGCGGCAAAGAATTCAGGTTTCGCCATTTTAGCGCGCAGGGCGCTATGGCTAAAGTCCTGGTCGGCCGATGTGTCGTCAAATTTCAAACTATTGAACATCCCTTTCAAAGGAAAGACCCTCTTCGGGCCTGAATTGAAAGCGATTATTTCAGAAATCACTGGGTGAAAAGGCCATACTCTCCCCCAGGACAAGTCCTTCAAGACAAAGAACAAACAAAATAGACCAGACAAAGAAAGAGGCGTTCTTACGCTGTGTAGAAGACCTACATACAATGGGAGTGATCCACCCAGTTCCAATTGCGGAACAAGGGCTGGGTTTTTACTCAAACCTGTTTGTGGTTCCAAAGAAAGAAGGAACTTTCAGACCAATCCTGGATCTCAAAATTCTAAACAAATTCCTCAGAGTCCCATCATTCAAGATGGAGACCATTCAGACAATCTTACCAATGATCCAGGAGGGTCAATAAATGACCACCGTGGATTTAAAGGATGCGTATCTGCACATTCCTATCCACAAAGATCATCACCAGTTTCTCAGGTTCGCCTTTCTGGACAAGCATTACCAGTTTGTGGCTCTTCCTTTTGGGTTGGCCACTGCTCCCAGAATTTTCACAAAGGTGCTAGGGTCCCTCCTGGCGGTTCTAAGACCGCGGGGCATAGCAGTGTCACCTTATCTAGACGACATCTTAATTTAGGCGTCGACTTTCCAAAGAGCCAAGTCTCACATGGAAATCGTATTGGCATTTCTGAGGTCTCACGGGTGGAAGGTGAACATCAAAAAGAGTTCGTTCTCCCCCCTCACAAGAGTTTCCTTCCTAGGAACTCTGATAGACTCGGTAGATATGAAAATATTTCTGACGGAGGTCAGAAAGTTAAAACTCTTAACCACTTGCCGAGTCCTTCATTCCATTCCTCGGCCATCTGTAGCTCAGTGCATGGAAACAATCGGACTAATGGTAGCGGCAATGGACATAGTCTCTTTTGCACGGATACACCTCAGACCACTGCAACTATGCATGCTCAAACAGTGGAATGGGGATTATGCAGATTTGTCTCCTCAAATACAGCTGGACCAGGGGACCAGAGATTCTCTTCTCTGGTGGTTGTCTCAGGATCACCTGTCTCAGGAAATGTGTTTCCGCAGACCAGAGTGGATCATTGTAACGACCGACGCCAGTCTGTTGGGCTGGGGTGCAGTCTGGGACTCCCTGAAAGCTCAGGGCTTATGGTCTCGGGAAGAAGCTCTTCTCCCGATAAACATTCTGGAACTGAGGGTGATATTCAACGCGCTTCAGGCATGGCCTCAGCTAGCTGCGGCGAAATTAATCAGATTTCAGTCGGACAACATCACGACTGTAGCTTACGTCAATCATCAAGGGGGAACAAGGAGTTCCCTAGCAATGACGGAGGTAACCAAAATAATCAGGTGGGCGGAGGATCACTCCTGCCATCTCTCAGCAATTCACATCCCAGGAGTACACAACTGGGAGGCGGATTTTCTAAGTCGTCAGACTTTTCACCCGGGGGAGTGGGAACTCCATCCGGAGGTATTTGCCCAGCTGACTCAGCTATGGGGCACTCCAGAATTGGATCTGATGGCGTCCCGTCAGAACACCAAACTTCCTCTTTACGGGTCCAGGTCCCGGGATCCCCAGGCGGTGCTGATAGATGCTCTAGCAGCGCCTTGGTCCTTCAATCTGGCCTATGTTTTTCCACCTTTTCCTCTCCTCCCTCGTCTGGTTGCCAGAATCAAGCAGGAGAGGGCTTCGGTGGTTCTGATAGCGCCTGGGTGGCCACGCAGGACCTGGTATGCAGACCTAGTGGACATGTCATCTGTCCCACCATGGACGCTACCAGTGAGGCAGGACCTTCTAATACAAGGTCCTTTCAAGCATCCAAATCTAATTTCTCTGCGTTTGACTGCTTGGAGATTGAACGCCTAATTTTATCAAAGCGTGGTTTCTCTGAGTCGGTTATTGATACCCTGATTCAGGCTAGAAAGCCTGTCACCAGGAAAATCTACCATAAGATTTGGCGAAAATATCTTTTTTTGGTGTGAATCCAAAGGTCACTCATGGAGTAAGATTAGGATTCCCAGGATATTGTCTTTTCTCTAAGAAGGATTGGAGAAAGGATTATCAGCTAGTTCCTTAAAAGGACAGATATCTGCTTTATCTATTCTTTTCCACAAACGTCTGGCAGAGGTACCAGACGTTCAAACATTTAGTCAGGCTTTAGTTAGAATCAAGCCTGTTTATAGACCTGTGGCTCCGCCATGGAGTCTGAATTTAGTTCTTTCAGTTCTGCAAGGGGTTCTGTTTGAACCTTTACATTCCATAGATATTAAGCTTTTATCTTGGAAAGTTTTGTTTTTGGTAGCTATCTCTTCTGCTCGAAGAGTATCAGAGTTATCTGCTTTACAGTGTGATTCACCTTACCTGGTTTTCCATGCAGATAAGGTAGTTTTGCGTACCAAACCCGGTTTTCTTCCTAAGGTTGTGTCTAATAAGAATATTAACCAGGAAATTGTTGTTCCTTCTCTGTGTCCTAATCCTTCTTCGAAGAAGGAACGTCTGTTACACAATCTTGATGTGGTTAGTGCTTTAAAGTTCTATTTACAAGCAACTAAGGATTTCAGACAAACAACTTCATTGTTTGTTATCTATTCTGTTAAGAGGAGAGGTCAGAAGGCGACTGCTACCTCTCTTTCCTTTTGGCTGAAAAGCATCATCCGTTTGGCCTATGAGACTGCTGGCCAGCAGCCTCCCGAAACAATTTCTGCTCATTCTACCAGAGCAGTGGCTTCCATGGGCTTTTAAAAATGAGGCTTCTGTTGAACAGATTTGTAAGGCAGCGACTTGGTCTTCGCTGCATACTTTTTCCAAATTTTACAAATTCGATACTTTTGCTTCTTTGGAGGCTATTTTTGGGAGAAAGGTTTTACAAGCAGGGGTGCCTTCCGTTTAAGGTACCTGTCTTGTTCCCTCCCTTCATCTGTGTCCTAAAGCTTTGGTACAAGTAAAGGATGAATCCGTTGACTCGATACATCTTACAAGAGAAAACAGAATTTATGTTTACCTGATAAATTACTTTCTCTTGTGATGTATCGAGTCCACGGCCCGCCCTGGCTATTAAGTCAGGTAGTGTTTTTGTTTAAACTACAGTCACCACTGCACCCTATGGTTTCTCCTTTTTCTTCCTAACCTTGGGTCGAATGACTGGGGGGGTGGAACTAGAGGGGGAGCTATATGGACAGCTCTGCTGTGTGCTCTCTTTGCCACTTCCTGTTGGGAAGGAGAATATCCCACAAGTAAAGGATGAATCCGTGGACTCGATACATCACAAGAGAAAGTAATTTATCAGGTAAGCATAAATTCTGTTTTTAAAACGTATAAATGCTTAGTCATATGTGTGAGAGGGCAAAATGTCAGGATAAATAGTGAATAATGCAGCTGTTATGTTTGAGTTAAAGATACACTAATGAACAAACACAATCGCTGTTAAAGTAGATCTTAAAGGGAAATACGATCCAACATTTTTACTTCAAGGTTCAATATCTCCCAAAATTTCTGGCTCTATATTAAGGACCCAAGAGGTTGATGGGGGGCCATTGCTGTTTTGTGGGCGAGGCTTATGGATAGGCAGCTCCTTATTGGTTCACTCCTCTGTGTCATGCTTAGGAGTGCCAATGCATTATGGCTGTTAAATGGAGATTAAACCCACATTTTTTCTTTCATGATTCAGATAGAGAATACTATTTTAAACAACATTCTAATTTGCTTCATTCTTTAGATATCCTTTGTTGAAGAAATAACAATGCATATGGGTAAGCCAATCACAAAAGGCATCTATGTGCAGCCACCAATCAGCAGCTACTGAGGCTATCTAGATATGCTTTTCAGAAAAGGATATCAAGAGAATAAAGCAAATTAGATAATAGAAGTAAATTATAAAGAAAAAAATTGCGTTTCATGTCCCTTTAAGTGTTTAGCTATGTGTTTTTTTTTTAAAAATAATTTTTTTATTAAGGTTCACCAAGCAGTACAGAATAAACAAAGTACAATGTGAATCACTGATGCAAAAATCACAGATGTATACAGTAAGAAACGCTGGGCACCATATCCCACTACAGACAACAATAAAGACCACATTGGTTAATATTCACATCTTATAGTACAATCTAGCATGCCTTCTGGCTGATAATGAGGGCTTTTGGACCCTTCCCACACCTAAATCTTATAGAAGGCAAATTATAAATAAGGGACCGCTTCTGGATCTCATCTAAAAGGTGGACCTTATTTCTTTCATGTAATTAGCAAGAGTCCATGAGCTAGTGACGTATGGGATATACATTCCTACCAGGAGGGGCAAAGTTTCCCAAACCTTAAAATGCCTATAAATACACCCCTCACCACACCCACAATTCAGTTTTACAAACTTTGCCTCCGATGGAGGTGGTGAAGTAAGTTTGTGCTAGATTCTACGTTGATATGCGCTCCGCAGCAAGTTGGAGCCCGGTTTTCCTCTCAGCGTGCAGTGAATGTCAGAGGGATGTGAGGAGAGTATTGCCTATTTGAATGCAGTGATCTCCTTCTACGGGGTCTATTTCATAGGTTCTCTGTTATCGGTCATAGAGATTCATCTCTTACCTCCCTTTTCAGATCGACGATATACTCTTATATATACCATTACCTCTGCTGATTCTCGTTTCAGTACTGGTTTGGCTTTCTACAATCATGTAGATGAGTGTCCTGGGGTAAGTAAATCTTATTTTCTGTGACACTCTAAGCTATGGTTGGGCACTTTGTTTATAAAGTTCTAAATATATGTATTCAAACATGTATTTGCCTTGACTCAGAATGTTCAACTTTCCTTATTTTTCAGACAGTCAGTTTCATATTTGGGATTATGCATTTAAATTATTCATTTTTTCTTACCTTCAAAAATTTGTCTATTTTTTCCCTGTGGGCTGTTAGGCTCGCGGGGGCTGAATTATCTGCTCTTTCTTGTGAGTCTCCTTTTCTGATTTTTCATCAGGATAAGGCGGTGTTGCGAACTTCTTTTGAATTTTTACCTAAAGTTGTGAATTCCAACAACATTAGTAGAGAAATTGTGGTTCCTTCATTATGTCCTAATCCTAAGAATTCTAAGGAGAAATCGTTGCATTCTTTGGATGTTGTTAGAGCTTTGAAATATTATGTTGAAGCTACTAAGTCTTTTCGAAAGACTTCTAGTCTATTTGTTATCTTTTCCGGTTCTAGAAAAGGCCAGAAAGCTTCTGCCATTTCTTTGGCATCTTGGTTGAAATCTTTAATTCATCTTGCCTATGTTGAGTCGGGTAAAACTCCGCCTCAGAGGATTACAGCTCATTCTACTAGGTCAATTTCTACTTCCTGGGCGTTTAGGAATGAAGCTTCGGTTGATCAGATTTGCAAAGCAGCAACTTGGTCCTCTTTGCATACTTTTACTAAATTCTACCATTTTGATGTATTTTCTTCTTCTGAAGCAGTTTTTGGTAGAAAAGTACTTCAGGCAGCGGTTTCAGTTTGAATCTTCTGCTTATGTTTTTCATTAAACTTTATTTTGGGTGTGGATTATTTTCAGCAGGAATTGGCTGTCTTTATTTTATCCCTCCCTCTCTAGTGACTCTTGTGTGGAAAGATCCACATCTTGGGTAATCATTATCCCATACGTCACTAGCTCATGGACTCTTGCTAATTACATGAAAGAAAACATAATTTATGTAAGAACTTACCTGATAAATTCATTTCTTTCATATTAGCAAGAGTCCATGAGGCCCGCCCTTTTTTTGTGGTGGTTATGATTTTGTATAAAGCACAATTATTCCAATTACTTATTTTATATGCTTTCACACTTTTTTATCACCCCACTTCTTGGCTATTCGTTAAACTGAATTGTGGGTGTGGTGAGGGGTGTATTTATAGGCATTTTGAGGTTTGGGAAACTTTGCCCCTCCTGGTAGGAATGTATATCCCATACGTCACTAGCTCATGGACTCTTGCTAATATGAAAGAAATGAATTTATCAGGTAAGTTCTTACATAAATTATGTTTTTTATATTTCATGTGTAAAGAAAACCTAATAAGCCACTCATGGGCTTTATACTTAACATACTAACAGCTGCAGCTAACCAACCGACTTGTGAGTGCCAAATAATGGCTTCTCAATGGTTAAACTTGTATAATAGTCAACGCCGACCTTCCCAAGCTTTATCTAAAGCAGCTTCAGAAAACATAGTTAAAAGTCTGGAATACATAAATATGCAGTCAGTATATGCAATACATTTGTGACAGAGTACAGCTTTCAGGAACAAATATGCTAAGAACACCTACCTTAGATTTGCAGAAAAATAATCTTATTAAAGTTAGTATAATAAACTGCAAGATATTTAAGTTAAACTGTAACGCATATTACATAGCTAGAAGAAAGAACTGTAGTAGGCTTGTGGTTACAAGCATGGCATACATAAGGGGAACAGCAACACATGTATATCAGTAAATAAACCCTCATAATGTAAAGCATGATATATGTCAGGGTCCATTGACTACTAGGAAGAAATATTAAAGAACAATATATATTGTGAACGGACCATTAAAAAATATCTGTGTAAACTAAAAGATATTGTAGTGGAAAATAACACACTACTCATGCTTGTAAGGAACAATTAAATACAAGCTATTGTCTATACTTTAGTGATAAGTAATACACTACTGAGGCTCGTAAGGAGCAGTTAGAGAAGTTACTATGCATATTATAGCGGTAAATAGCCCACTACTCAGGCTTGTAAAGGGAAATCAGATACAAACTATTATACATATTTTTGAAGCTTTGATAAAACATGCCTAGGTAAAGCTTTATATTGTACTGATTATATTTATTTATGAAAGTTCCAAAAAGATTTCCAGCCTCCAAATAATGAATAAAAAACCTTTATTTATACAGGGTCCATAAAATAGAAACAACAACGTTTCAAAACAGCAATTGTTTCTTAGTCATGACTAAGAACCAATTGCTGGTTTGAAACATTGTTGTTTCTATTTTATGGACCCTGTATAAATAAAGGTTTTTTTATTCATTATTTGGAGGCTGGAAATCTTTTTGGAACTTTCTATGATGTTGGGGTCTGGCTAACCCTTTATTCCGTGCCCCAGGACTTGGAGTGAGGTGCTGTCATCCCCTGTGAATTGTTTGGAGTATATTTATTTATGGCCCTACAGAGGAACCCAAGACCATATCCACCTGCACCTTGGACTAAGAGCTAGACAAAGCATGAGGCCCTTTTGGGGACTAAAGAAAGCTAAAATATAAGAGAGGGGAAATATATAATATACAGTACTCAGACTATCGATCGCTGTGTACCAATAGTTATGTAATATTGTCTTCAAAGTAACAGGTGGGGACAACTGGGCTCCTAGCTAGTGCAAATTGTATAGACGCAAAGCATTCACAAAAAGGAGAAACGCAGCTCCAGCCTGACAATGCCAGGCGTCTATAGGTAAATAGCTGCATATCCAAGGCAGGAAACACCTATTTCTTTCATGTAATTAGCAAGAGTCCATGAGCTAGTGACGTATGGGATATACATTCCTACCAGGAGGGGCAAAGTTTCCCAAACCTTAAAATGCCTATAAATACACCCCTCACCACACCCACAATTCAGTTTTACAAACTTTGCCTCCGATGGAGGTGGTGAAGTAAGTTTGTGCTAGATTCTACGTTGATATGCGCTCCGCAGCAAGTTGGAGCCCGGTTTTCCTCTCAGCGTGCAGTGAATGTCAGAGGGATGTAAGGAGAGTATTGCCTATTTGAATGCAGTGATCTCCTTCTACGGGGTCTATTTCATAGGTTCTCTGTTATCGGTCGTAGAGATTCATCTCTTACCTCCCTTTTCAGATCGACGATATACTCTTATATATACCATTACCTCTGCTGATTCTCGTTTCAGTACTGGTTTGGCTTTCTACAAACATGTAGATGAGTGTCCTGGGGTAAGTAAATCTTATTTTCTGTGACACTCTAAGCTATGGTTGGGCACTTTGTTTATAAAGTTCTAAATATATGTATTCAAACATTTATTTGCCTTGACTCAGAATGTTCAACATTCCTTATTTTTCAGACAGTCAGTTTCATATTTGGGATAAATGCATTTGTTTCAATCATTTTTTCTTACCTTAAAAAATTAGACTTTTTCCCTGTGGGCTGTTAGGCTCGCGGGGGCAGAAAATGCTTCATTTTATTGCGTCATTCTTGGCGCGGACTTTTTTGGCGCAAAATTTTTTTTCTGTTTCCGGCGTCATATGTGTCGCCGGAAGTTGCGTCATTTTTTGACGTTTTTTTTGCGTCAAAAATGTCGGCGTTCCGGATGTGGCGTCATTTTTGGCGCCAAAAGCATTTAGGCGCCAAATAATGTGGGCGTCTTTTTTGGCGCTAAAAAATATGGGCGTCATTTTTGTCTCCACATTATTTAAGTCTCATTATTTATTGCTTCTGGTTGCTAGAAGCTTGTTCACTGGCATTTTTTTCCCATTCCTGAAACTGTCATTTAAGGAATTTGATCAATTTTGCTTTATATGTTGTTTTTTTTTTTGTTTTTGTTTTTTTTTCTTTTACATATTGCAAGATGTTCCACGTTGCAACTGAGTCAGAAGATACTTCAGGAAAATCACTGCCCAGTGCTGGAGCTACCAAGCTAAGTGTATCTGCTATAAACTTTTGGTATCTGTTTCTCCAGCTGTTGTTTGTATTGCATGTCATGTCAAACGTATTAATGCAGATAAAATTTCCTTTAGTACTGTTACACTACCTGTTGCTGTTTCGTCAACATCTAATTTTCAGAGTGTTCCTGATAACATAAGAGATTTTATTTTTTTTAAAATCCATTAAGAAGGCTATGTCTGTTATTTCTCCTTCTAGTATACATAAAAGTCTTTTAAAACTTCTCTTTTTTCAGATGAATTTTTAAATGAACATCATCATTCTGATACTGATAATGGTTCTTCTGGTTCAGAGGTTTCTGTCTCAGAGGTTGATGCTGATAAATCTTTGTATTTGTTCAAGATGGAATTTATTCGTTCTTTACTTAAAGAAGTATTATTTGCATTAGAAATAGAGGATTCTGGTCCTCTTGATACTAAATGTAAACGTTTAAATAAGGTTTTTAAATCTCCTGTAGTTATTCCAGAAGTGTTTAATCTCCCTGATGCTATTTCTGAAGTAATTTCCAGGGAATGGAATAATTTGGGTAATTTATTTACTCCTTCTAGACGTTTAAGCAATTATATCCTGTGCCATCTGACAGATTAGAGTTTTTTGGGACAAAAATCCCTAAGGTTTTGGGGCTGTCTCTACTCCTGCTAATGTATTACTATTCCTACGGCAGATAGTACTTCATTTAAGGATCCTTTAGATAGGAAAATTGAATCCTCTCTAAGAAAAGCTTACTTATGTTCAGGTAATCTTCTTAGACCTGCCATATTTTTAGCGGATGTTGCTGCAGCTTCAACTTTTTGGTTAGAAGCTTTAGCGCAACAAGTAACAGATCATAATTTTATAGCATTATTATTATTCTATAACATGCTAATAATTTTATTGGTGATACCATCTTTTGATATCATTAGAGTTGATGTCAGGTATATGTCTCTAGCTATTTTAGCTAGAAAAGCTTTATGGATTAAACTTGGAATGCTGATATGTCTTCTAAGTCAACTTTGCTTTCCCTTTCTTTCCAGGGTAAATAATCATTTTCGTTCCTTTCCTCACAACAAGGAACAAAAGCCTGATCCTTCATCCTCAGGAGCGGTATCAGTTTGGAAACTATTTCCAGTTTGGAATATATCCAAGCCTTATAGAAACCTATAGCCAGCTCCTAAGTACCTATGAAGATGTGGCCCTTATTCCAGCTTAGCTGGTATGGGGCAGATTACGTTTTCTTCAAAGAAATTTGGATCAATTCCGTTCTAAATCTCTGGTTTCAGAACATTGTTTCAGAAAGGTACAGAATTGGCTTCAAGTTAAGGCCTCCTGCTAAGAGATTTTTTTCTTTCCCGTGTCCCAGTTAACACAGCAAAAGCTCAGCATTTCTGAAATGTGTTTTAGATCTAGAGTTGGCTGGAGTATTTATGCCAGTTCCAGTTCTGGAACAGGGGCTGGGGTTTTATTTTATCTCTTCATTGTACCAAAGAAGGTCAATTCCTTCAGACCAGTTCCGGATCTATCATTATTGAATCGTTATGTTAGGATACCAACATTCAAGATGGTTACTGTAGGACTATCCTGCCTTTTGTTTAGCAAGGGCATTATATGTCTACAATAGATTTACAGGATGTGTATCTGCATATTCCGATTCATCCAGATCACTTTTAGTGTCTGAGATTCTCTTTTTAGACAAGCATTACCAGTTTTGTGGCTCTACCGTTTGGCCTAGCCTCAGTTCCAAGAATTTTTTTAAAAAGTTCTCGGTGCCCTTCTTTCTGTAATCAGAGAACAGGGTTTTGGTATTTCCTTATTTGGACGTTATCTTGGTACTTGCTCAGTCTTCTCATTTTCGAAGAATCTCATACGAATCGACTTGTGTTGTTTCTTCAAGTTCATGGTTGGAGGATCAATTTACCAATCAGTTCATTGATTCCTCAGACAAGGGTAACCTTTTTAGGTTTCTAGATAGATTCAGTGTCTATGACTCTGTCCTTGTCAGACAAGAGAAGTTTAACATTGATATCAGCTTGTCAAAACCTTCAGTCACAATCATTCCCTTTGGTAGCCTTATGCATGGAAATGTTGGGTCTTAGGACTGCCGCATCAGATGCGATCTCCTTTGCTCGTTTTCACATGCGACCTCTTCAGCTCTGTATGCTGAACCAATGGTGCAGGGATTACTCAAAGATATCTCAATTAATATCTTTAAACCGATTTTACGACACTCTCTGACATGGTGGACAGATCACCATCGTTTAGTTCAGGGGGCTTCTTTGTTCTTCCGACCTGGACTATAATCTCAACAGATGCAAGTCTTACAGGTTGGGAAGCTGTGTGGGGGTATCTGACGGCACAAGGGGTTTGGGAATCTCAGGAGGTGAGTTTTCCGATCAATATTTTGGAACTCCGTGCAATTTTCAGAGCTCTTCAGTCTTGGCCTCTTCTGAAGAGAGAGTTGTTCATTTGTTTTCAGATAGACAATGTCACAACTGTGGCATACATCAATCATCAAAGTCCTCTGGCTATGAAAGAAGTATCTCGAATTTTGGTTTGGGCGGAATCCAGCTCCTGTCTAATCTCTGCGGTTCATATCCCAGGTATGGACAATTGGAAAGCGGATTATCTCAGTCGCCAAACGTTGCATCCGGGCGAATGAGTAATCTCCAAGATTCTGAAGGAATGCTCGTTTGTTCTGCTGGTAGCTCCGGCATGGCCTCACAGGTTTTGGTATGCGGATCTTGTCCGGATGGCCTCTTGCCAACCGTGGACTCTTCCGTTAAGACCAGACCTTCTGTCTCAAGGTCCTTTTTTCCATCAGGATCTGAAATCCTTAAATTTAAAGGTATGGAGATTGAACGCTTGATTCTTGGTCAAAGAGGTTTCTCTGACTCTGTGATTAATACTATGTTACAGGCTCGTAAATCTGTATCCAGAGAGATATATTATAGAGTCTGGAAGACTTATATTTCTTGGTGTCTTTCTCATCATTTTTCTTGGCATTCTTTTAGAATACCGAGAATATTACAGTTTCTTCAGGATGGTTTAGATAAGGGTTTGTCCGCAAGTTCCTTGAAAAGACAAATCTCTGCTCTTTCTGTTCTTTTTCACAGAAAGATTGCTATTCTTCCTGATATTCATTGTTTTGTACAAGCTTTGGTTCGTATAAAGCCTGTCATTAAGTCAATTTCTCCTCCTTGGAGTTTGAATTTGGTTCTGGGGGCTCTTCAAGCTCCTCCATTTGAACCTATGCATTCATTGGACATTAAATTACTTTCTTGGAAAGTTTTGTTCCTTTTGGCCATCTCTTCTGCCAGAAGAATTTCTGAATTATCTGCTCTTTCTTGTGAGTCTCCTTTTCTGATTTTTCATCAGGATAAGGCGGTGTTGCGAACTTCTTTTGAATTTTTACCTAAGTTGTGAATTCCAACAACATTAGTAGAGACATTGTGGTTCCTTCATTATGTCCTAATCCTAAGAATTCTAAGGAGAAATCGTTGCATTCTTTGTATGTTGTTAGAGCTTTGAAATATTATGTTGAAGCTACTAAGTCTTTCCGAAAGACTTCTAGTTTATTTGTTATCTTTTCCGGTTCTAGAAAGGCCAGAAAACTTCTGCCATTTCTTTGGCATCTTGGTTGAAATCTTTAATTCATCTTGCCTATGTTGAGTCGGGTAAAACTCCGCCTCAGAGGATTACAGCTCATTCTACTAGGTCAGTTTCTACTTCCTGGGCGTTTAGGAATGAAGCTTCGGTTGTTCAGATTTGCAAAGCGGCGACTTGGTCCTCTTTGCATACTTTTTCCAAATTCTACCATTTTGATGTATTTTCTTCTTCTGAAGCAGTTTTTGGTAGAAAAGTACTTCAGGCAGCGGTTTCAGTTTGAATCTTCTGCTTATGTTTTTCATTAAACTTTATTTTGGGTGTGGATTATTTTCAGCAGGAATTGGCTGTCTTTATTTTATCCCTCCCTCTCTAGTGACTCTTGTGTGGAAAGATCCACATCTTGGGTAGTCATTATCCCATACGTCACTAGCTCATGGACTCTTGCTAATTACATGAAAGAAAACATAATTTATGTAAGAACTTACCTGATAAATTAATTTCTTTCATATTAGCAAGAGTCCATGAGGCCCACCCTTTTTTGTGGTGGTTATGATTTTTTTGTATAAAGCACAATTATTCCAATTCCTTATTTTATATGCTTTCGCACTTTTTTCTTATCACCCCACTTCTTGGCTATTCGTTAAACTGAATTGTGGGTGTGGTGAGGGGTGTATTTATAGGCATTTTAAGGTTTGGGAAACTTTGCCCCTCCTGGTAGGAATGTATATCCCATACGTCACTAGCTCATGGACTCTTGCTAATATGAAAGAAATGAATTTATCAGGTAAGTTCTTACATAAATTATGTTTTATTGTCCCAAGGGCCACCACAGAGAGCCAATTTGATAGCCTAGAAATGTCCCTCCTATAAAAAGTAGAAATTGGAATATAATAAGGGGTTATGACTTTATGCATGCAAGCGTACATCAGGAGTAACCTTGCCTTTCCTTCAAACATATAATCATAGTAGGCAGCAAGGGAAGAGTGGGGGGGGGGATTAAAAGGAGAGAAAAAAAATGAGCATTTAAAATACACACATAACGTATAACAGAGACTTATACAGTAATAACTTCCACCCCCCCCCCATGTATACATTATAGGCATCCCAAAGTCACCGTAAAAAAAGTAGTAGCCTGGCCTTCGTATACCTTGCAACCGATATAAGGCACATATATCTATCCTTTCACGTTCTCTAACCCACACCAACTCTAGTAGCTAAAGTCAGTCCCAAGCAGTATAGTCCAATGGATCTATCAACCACTAGATCCGGTGTGAAAACTGAGCAACTACTTGCAGATTTAGTGATCCAGTGAGTCCCTAGAATATTGTCCCTCTTCCGAAAGAGAAAGCACAACAGAAACGGTCCTCTGCCTCCCCCGTTAATCCAGGCTGATCTTGGGGCATCTCTAGCAAGCTCTTGATGTAGGACCCCGTGCTTTTCCAATCTGCAACTCTAGTGAAGCCAGTCGCTTCCTGCAAACAGGTAGGTCCCATGCAATGCACAGATGGTTCGCCCCCCCCTGCCAGGGACTATAAGAAAATGTGAGAGTTGAACACGGGGATCCATCAATGTAGATACCACCTCAATTGCCTGAGGCTGTGAGCTGTAGCACAGACAAATGTCCTGCCGCTGAACTTCAGATCCCATGGGCACCACTGCTGCAGGCTCCTCTTCTCCACTTTGTGCTCCATCAGAGAATGCAAACGATCAAATCAATCTAACATGCTCTTCTCAAACTCATAAAATAAGGCTTGCATGCGTGTGTACAAATCCTCCATATTTGCAGCTTGGTTATATCTGCAACAAGACAAGTGAATGCAGAGGCACGATGCTTACTCTGCTTACCCCAGTTCCCTGGGGGGGTGCTGAATTCGCTTTCCTTGTAGGCCGCCAAGAGATCTCTGCAGTCAAGTCTGGGAAGCCCCTTTTCTTTCAATATTATTATAGTCCCGTCCAGCCAAGCTTTATCTACTTCATGAAGTTCAGTTTCGTTCTGTATGGATGTAAAAAATCTTGATTACAAGGCGGATTGTAACTCTTTTGTACAGAGCTCCCAGTTTTGCAGCCATCTTAGGCCATAGCCCAGACACGCCCACCTAGCTATGTGTTTTAAGCCTAAACCCCTCCTCCACCCAAAAAATGATACAGACGTTTTCAGAGTGTGTGTGTGTGAGTATGTGTGACTTTTACATAGTACATTTATGGTTATTACAGCTTCAAGTAACTCAGTGGATGATGACTCATAAACACTGGTGAGAGTTTTACATTCTAATTAAAATGCAAATAATTAATAAAAACTACTTTAACATATATTTATATTTACTGATTTTTTTTTAGCTTTGCAGTGTCTGTGGTTTGTTAATGGGACAGTATACACCAATTTTTATATAACTGAATGCAATAGCCACTACTATAAAGAATAATATGCACAGATACTGATATAAAAATCCAGTATAAAACTGTTTAAAAACTTACCTAGAAGCTTCCAGTTTAGCGCTGTTAAAAAGGAAGCTAGAACACCCACTTTAAAGGGACACTCAATCAAAATTAAACTTTCATTATTCAGATAGAGCATGCCATTTTAAAACAACTTTCCAATTTACGTACATTATCTAAATGTGCACAGTCTTTTTATATTTAAACTTTTTGAGTCACCAGCTCCTACTGAGCATGTGCAAGAAGTGTGTATGCATTTCTGAATGGCTGATGGCTGTCACATGGTACGTGTATGCATTTGTGATTGGCTGATGGCTGTCACATGGTACAGGGGGAGTGGAAAAAGACATACCTTTTAAAATTGTCAGAAAAAAATCTACTACTCATTTGAAGTTCAGATTAAGTGCTATTACAGTGTCTTGTTATCTTGCATTTGCTGATTATGCAAATCTACTGTGTTGACTGGTCCTTTAAATTGGAAATAACAGACCCTCCCCCTTCCTCTGCATATATAAAGACTCTTGAAGGGACATGAAACCCCCAAAAAATCTTTCATGATTCAGATAGAGAATATAATTTTAAACAACTTTCTAATTTACTTCTATTATCTAATTTGTTTCATTCTCTTGGTATGCTTTGTTGAAGGAGCAGCATTGTACTACTGATTTCTAACTGAACACATGGGTGAGCCAATGACAATCAGTATATATATGCAGCCACCAATCAACAGCTAGAGCCTAGGTTCTCTGCTGTGCCTGAGCTTATCTAGATAAACCTTTCAGCAAAGCATAACAAGAGAAGAAAGCAAATTAAATAATAGAACTAAATTGGAAAGTTTTTTAAAATTGTATTCTCTATCTGAATTGTGAAAGAAAATTTTGGGTTTCATGTCCCTTTAACACAAACAGGAGCAAGCTGGAGTAGGTATACATCAGTATTCTCCTAAAACTTTGGGACTTGGTTAGGAGTCTTAAAATCAGAGCAATGTTATTTATTTAAAAAGAAGCAAAACTATACATTTATGCAAAGAAAAATCGAGTGTATAATGTCCCTTTAACAGTTTCTAAATGCTCAAGTCTTTATTCTGAGGCCGAAGATAAGGAATACTATTTATAACAATATACTTACAGATAATGTTCAACTAATAATTAAATCTCTTACATATAGATTATTAAAACAATAAATGCATCCTTTAATTTTTTCTTTAACAAAGTAATCCTGGTTGTTTTTGTGACTTTTGTAGCATTTATAAGTACTTTTATGAATACTAAAGGTCATCCAGCTGCTAACTGGAAATGGTCATGATAGGAGTCGAGGGGGTATAAATTATGAGTAACTGGTCAAGGGCTGGTTTGGAGTTTCTGCAGTTTAAGCACCTCACTGACGAGGCCCACAAAAGGCCGAAATGATCATCTGGGGTTGTTGTTTCTCTTGTTCAGAGAAGAATTTCCTGGTATTTCGGCGCTGGACTGTCATTGGGCAGTAGGGTTGCCACCCAGCCGCTATTTTACCGACACAGCCGGTATTTTTAAGGTTCATGTCAATGTAGAAAATAAAGAATAAATATTGAAAGAAAGTGAAACGTCTTCTGAGTGTGATGAGTACTAGTTATAAACAAATGAACGTTTAAAATCAGTCCTATCAGCTTTAGTTTTTGAGTTATGCTGTTCAATTATTTATGCAAATTTATGTTAATTAGCATGGCCGGTATTTTCTTCCAAGAAAGGTGGCAACCCTATTGGGCAGGGTCAGACTGATATGCTACAGGATTTTTTTTCTCTTTGAAAAGGCATAGAGTGCTAAAAGAGCGTGCCCCCTTAGTTGCAATAGAAATGAACAGGCATGGAAGTTATTCTAGCTTTTGTTCTATCTCAGGGGTGCTGTTCTCTCTCTTCTGATATATATATTTATTTATTTATAAAATATATTACCAGGAAGGATACATTGAGATTTCTCTCGTTTTCAAGTATGTCCTGGGATCACAAAACATTGCATTGATACAATAGGGTACAATAAAATACAAAAACAACAATAATACACAATATATGCAAAATGTAACATAGAACAGGTAGGAAATATATAATCAACCATGACAGGAGCATTCTGTTTTGAGATATGTAGAGAGGGATCTCTTAAAGGATATTAGGCTTGGGGAAGGTTTGAAAGTGCGCGGGAGGTAATTCTATAACTGTGGTGCTCTGTAGGAAAAAGTGGATCGAGCTGCTTTCTTTTTGTATTGAGGCAAGCTATCCATGATAGGCATCAGCTTTTGCTGTACAATCTTTTCTTTCACTGTAGGGCTGAGGCAAGATTTGTTTCTGTACAGGGCACCTAGTTTTGGATAAAGTTTAGATGCAAGTTTTTCTATGTGGAGGCCAAAAAATAGATTAGGGTCTAACAACATACCCAAGTATTTGAAAGAATGGACTGCGGTCAGCGAGCAATTGGATTTTGTTTTGATGGGTAGATGGGAATTTTGTAATTTGTGTAATTTAGGTCTCGTTCCAAAGATAATTGTGACTGTTTTGTCAGTGTTTAGGAAGAGTTTGTTTTTTGAGATCCACTTTTCTACCTCTGTGAACTGGTCTTGGAGCACTGCTTCAAGCTGCGACAGATTGGAATTGTTTGCATAGATTACTGTGTCATCTGCATACATGTGGACAGTTGAGGACTTGCAGACATTAGGCAGATCATTTATAAATAATGTGAATAGTAGGGGTGCGCGAATGGAACCTTGGGGAACACCACACGTGACTGGGAGAGGGAGGGAGTCACTGTTAGAAATGGAGACATATTGTGATCGATTTGATACATATGATCAAAACCAGGTTAACAGACGATCAGCAATACCAGAGTTTTTAATTTGAGAAGTAGTATATCATGGTCTACTGTGTCAAAGGCCTTTGCAAAATCAAGGAAAATAGCTCCGGTTAGTAATCCATGTTCCATGCCAGTTTGGATGTCGTTGCAAACTTTTAGGAGGGCAGTTGTAGTGGAGTGATTCAGGCGAAAACCTGATTGATCAGGGGTCAGATAGTTAGAAAGTTGGTAATACTCGCATAATTGCGTATGGACGCATTTTTCTAAATTTTTTGACAATACAGGGAGCAATGATATTGGGCGATAGTTAGAAACCAAGGTTAACTCCCCACTTTTATGAATAGGCACTACTCTTGCAGTTTTCCAGAGTTTGGGTATGTATCCAGACATCAAAGATTCATTAATTAGGGTTGTGACAGGCTTAGCAATTGCCGGCGCACTGAGCTTCAACAGCATTGCTGGTATTTGATCAGGTCCAGACTGGTTTTTCATTTTTAGATTATTAAGGTGTTTCTTAATGACATTGATGGGTACAGGTCTAAAATTGAACTTCTCTATATTGGGTCTTTGCTGTTTTAGTGGGGCCTGATCCACATTTCTAGTTTCAAGATGCGTGCCATTTATTAGTTTGTCAATCAGGGTGGTGGAGCATCCGACAAAATAATTGTTAAAGGCATTTGCTACTTCTAAGACAGTGGAGGGTGGGAGTGGATTGGTGGATTTTGTAAGTTATTTATGAGTTTCCAAAACTTTCTAGGGTTAGATATGTTATTGTTTAGATTTTCACAGAAATATTGGGCCTTGGTCAATTTTGTTTGTTTAGTGCATATATTTCGCCATTGTCTATATACACAGTGATCGTTCATAGAGCCAGTATGCTTGAACTTTGACCACAATGAATCCCGAAACTGGTACATTTGAATGAGGTCAGCTGTGATCCAATTTAAGTGTGCTCCTTTTACTCTCACCTTACGCAGCGGGGCATGTAAATTCCAAAATTGTAGGAGTTCAGACTGAAAGAATTCAACTGCAGAGTCTAGATCTGGGATTAGGTTTAATCTGTGCCAGGGGAGGTTCTTGATGTCATTTAGAAATGATTGAATATTACATTTTTTGAAGGACCTGGTGATTTTAACCTTGGGAGAGGATTTAGTTGCCTTTATTTTGCGCACGCAGTACACTATGCAGTGGTCACTGAAATTGTTAGGGAGAACACCTGCCTCCTGGATTCGGTCGGGAGAAGTGGAGAGAATTCAATCGAGCAGGGTATGATTATGCCTTTTGATGTTTATGCGAGTTGGGGAGGAGATTAATTCCGTTAGCTGCAATGATTTAAACAGCGAGTGACAACTATTATTTTTTGGATTCGGCCAATCAATATTAAAATCTCCAAAAACCAAATTTTCACTTTTTGGGTTTTGAGCTATGGTTTCACTAAGGAGATGGTCTATGTCAGAAATGGAATGCACTAGGGTTGCACCGATACCATTTTTTTAAGACTGAGTGCAAGTACCGATACTTGTTTTCAAATACTCGCCGATACCAATTACCAATACTTTTTTTTAATGTCATGTGACAGTTTACCAAGCACAATACAGACTAATTATTTAAGATTCCTTCTTTATAATTATGAAAGACTGTAGCTCAAAAGACATTATGAAATAATAAAACAGGTATTTTATAAGAGCAATAAGAGCAATTTGTATTGGCAGAACAGTAGTAAACAATTTTTAGTTTAGTCTCCACTCCAGCTTTAATTAAAATGGGAACATGCAGTTTGAAAAAAACACCACAAGATAGCATATGGGTAGTAAGTGGAGGTATCGGTTTAAGTATCGGTGCATTTGCACGAGTACAAGTACTCATGCAAGTACTTGGTATCGGTACCGATACCGATACTAGTATCGGTATCGGTGCAACCATAGAATGCACAGGGGATCTAGGTGGGCGGTAGATTCCTGCAACAATGATTGATTTACTGCACGGTATCTCAATTATGCCAGAAAGGAAATCAAAGGTGGCAGGACAGCTAGATTTTTGTAAGGGGGTGAACTTTGTGGAATTGTCAACATAAATTACAATGCAGACTCCTCTGTTTGCTCTGTCAATTCTATGGCATGAATACCCATGCATTGCAATTGTCAGGTATTTTTGCAGTTAGCCACGATTCAGAGATAACAATGATTTTGGGCTTGTATTGCAAACACCAAGCTTGCAGTGCATCGATTTTTGGTAGTAAGCTGCAGATATTACAGTGCACAAAGGAGAGGCCTTTTTTAGCTGGAAGGCTAGGAATGGAATTTGCTGGGGGACCAGGGTTAGACTCTACATCATTTGCAAGGGCAAGTAACATAAGGAATAGGACATAGTTTTTGTTTGGCTATATAGTGAATGGGATACTTTATATCAGCATGACCACTAAATAAAAAAATAAAAAAAGCTCTACTCTGATTGGCTGTATTCTTGCTGGCTTTACAGCCTTGCTTCAAAAAAGGTAAGCATATTTAGGTGGCTTGTTAGTGGTTTGTGTTCAGGTGTTCAGGAAATGCAAATAAGAATATTGTATCAAAGTGAATTTGGTATATGGTGTATAGTGTTCTCCCCAGGACCTTTTTGTACCACCCGGCTGTTTTTACTGAACCCCTGGCTAAATTTTTAACCAATATTAAGCTAAAATTAGCTAATATTAAAAAATTTCAATTTTTATTCCACAAATTATCATTAAATACCTTAATTTGTGATTAATACCTTTATGCAATTAATTTGTGATTTGAATAGCAGAAAATGATATCATATTTGAAAATATTACACTGCCCCCACCCGGCTACTTCATAATGCTACCTGGCTACTTTATAATGCTTGCAAAATTATCTGTTTAGAACACTGATATACATATATTTGCCCAGTTTTAATTCTAGTTATATAATTATACATTTTCCCCTTAAGGATGAATGAGCCTGTCATAAAGTAGAAATCTACTTAATAATATCATCTCATCTTATTACTTTCAGATGGCTGGCACCGCGAGGCATGATCGAGAAATGGCCATGCAGGCTAAAAAAAATCTTTCTAGCTGCAAAGATCCAGTGGAAAGGTTACGCCTCCAATGTCTGTCCCGAGGTTCTGCTGGCATCAAAGGTTTGGGCCGGTATGTCAGTATCACCAAATCCTGCCCCTGACTGCATTTAAAGGGACATTAAAGGGACATAAAACAAGTTGGGATAGAGACCAAATATAATACTATGTACTTTAATTACTTTACCTGCAGATTTATACTGCAGAGCCTCGCCATTAACCCTTTCTTTTTAGTTTCTGAATTGTAAATTCTAACTTCCCCCACACATTTCCTTCTATGGCTGTATCTATATCTATATCTATTGTTGTATTGGTAGAATGCAAAAGTGCATAGGGATTATCTGCTGGAGCATGCCAAGAAGATGTGAAATACAATGCCTGGGTCTAAACACTGATAAGGGGGGTGGAATTGACTGCTCCAGGCAGCTTAGCTATGTAATTCATTTAGCTTATTTTTGAAAATGATTTTTAAACACATTTTCTTTCATGTAATTAGCAAGAGTCCATGAGCTAGTGACGTATGGGATATACATTCCTACCAGGAGGGGCAAAGTTTCCCAAACCTCAAAATGCCTATAAATACACCCCTCACCACACCCACAATTCAGTTTTACAAACTTTGCCTCCGATGGAGGTGGTGAAGTAAGTTTGTGCTAGATTCTACGTTGATATGCGCTCCGCAGCAAGTTGGAGCCCGGTTTTCCTCTCAGCGTGCAGTGAATGTCAGAGGGATGTGAGGAGAGTATTGCCTATTTGAATGCAGTGATCTCCTTCTAAGGGGTCTATTTCATAGGTTCTCTGTTATCGGTCGTAGAGATTCATCTCTTACCTCCCTTTTCAGATCGACGATATACTCTTATATATACCATTACCTCTGCTGATTCTCGTTTCAGTACTGGTTTGGCTATCTGCTATATGTAGATGAGTGTCCTGGGGTAAGTAAGTCTTATTTTTTGTGACACTCCTAGCTATGGTTGGGCACTTTGTTTATAAAGTTCTAAATATATGTATTCAAACATTTATTTGCCTTGACTCAGAATGTTCAACTTTCCTTATTTTCAGACAGTCAGTTTCATATTTGGGATAATGCATTTTAATTTAACATTTTTCTTACCTTAAAATTTGACGTTTTCCCTGTGGGCTGTTAGGCTCGCGGGGGCTGAAAATGCTTCATTTTATTGCGTCATTCTTGGCGCAGACTTTTTTGGCGCAAAAATTCTATTTCCGTTTCCGGCGTCATACGTGTCGCCGGAAGTTGCGTCATTTTTTGACGTTATTTTGCGCCAAAAATGTCGGGGTTCCGGATGTGGCGTCATTTTTGGCGCCAAAAAGCATTTAGGCGCCAAATAATGTGGGCGTCTTATTTGGCGCGAAAAAATATGGGCGTCACTTTTGTCTCCACATTATTTAAGTCTCATTTTTTATTGCTTCTGGTTGCTAGAAGCTTGTTCTTTGGCATTTCTTTCCCATTCCTGTCATTTAAGGAATTTGATCAATTTTGCTTTATATATATGTTGTTTTTTCTCTTACATATTGCAAGATGTCTCACGTTGCATCTGAGTCAGAAGATACTACAGGAAAATCGCTGTCAAATCGCTGTCAAATGCTGAATCTACCAAAGCTAAGTGTATCTGCTGTAAACTTTTGGTAGCTATTCCTCCAGCTGTTGTTTGTATTGATTGTCATGACAAACTTGTTAAAGCAGATAATATTTCCTTTAGTAAAGTACCATTGCCTGTTGCAGTTCCTTCAACATCTAAGGTGCAGAATGTTCCTGATAATATAAGAGATTTTGTTTCTGAATCCATAAAGAAGGCTATGTCTGTTATTTCTCCTTCTAGTAAACGTAAAAAATCTTTTAAAACTTCTCTCCCTACAGATGAATTTTTAAATGAACATCATCATTCTGATTCTGATGATTCCTCTGGTTCAGAGGATTCTGTCTCAGAGGTTGATGCTGATAAATCTTCATATTTATTTAAAATGGAATTTATTCGTTCTTTACTTAAAGAAGTACTAATTGCTTTAGAAATAGAGGATTCTGGTCCTCTTGATACTAATTCTAAACGTTTAGATAAGGTATTTAAAGCTCCTGTGGTTATTCCAGAAGTTTTTCCTGTTCCTAATGCTATTTCTGCAGTAATTTCCAAAGAATGGGATAATTTGGGTAATTCATTTACTCCTTCTAAACGTTTTAAGCAATTATATCCTGTGCCGTCTGACAGATTAGAATTTTGGGACAAGATCCCTAAAGTTGATGGGGCTATTTCTACCCTTGCTAAACGTACTACTATTCCTACGTCAGATGGTACTTCGTTTAAGGATCCTCTAGATAGGAAAATTGAATCCTTTCTAAGAAAAGCTTATCTGTGTTCAGGTAATCTTCTTAGACCTGCTATATCTTTGGCTGATGTTGCTGCAGCTTCAACTTTTTGGTTGGAAACTTTAGCGCAACAAGTAACACATCGTGATTCTCATGATATTATTATTCTTCTACAGCATGCTAATAATTTTATCTGTGATGCCATTTTTGATATTATCAGAGTTGATGTCAGGTTTATGTCTCTAGCTATTTTAGCTAGAAGAGCTTTATGGCTTAAAACTTGGAATGCTGATATGGCTTCTAAATCAACTTTACTTTCCATATCTTTCCAGGGTAACAAATTATTTGGTTCTCAGTTGGATTCCATTATTTCAACTGTTACTGGTGGGAAAGGAACTTTTTTACCACAGGATAAAAAATCTAAAGGTAAAAACAGGGCTAATAATCGTTTTCGTTCCTTTCGTTTCAACAAAGAACAAAAGCCTGATCCTTCATCCTCAGGAGCAGTTTCAGTTTGGAGACCATCTCCAGTCTGGAATAAATCCAAGCCAGCTAGAAAGGCAAAGCCTGCTTCTAAGTCCACATGAAGGTGCGGCCCTCATTCCAGCTCAGCTGGTAGGGGGCAGGTTACGTTTTTTCAAGGAAATTTGGATCAATTCTGTTCACAATCTTTGGATTCAGAGCATTGTTTCAGAAGGGTACAGAATTGGTTTCAAGTTGAGACCTCCTGCAAAGAGATTTTTTCTTTCCCGTGTCCCAGTAAATCCAGTAAAAGCTCAAGCATTTCTGAAATGTGTTTCAGATCTAGAGTTGACTGGAGTAATTATGCCAGTTCCAGTTCCGGAACAGGGGATGGGGTTTTATTCAAATCTCTTCATTGTACCAAAGAAGGAGAATTCTTTCAGACCAGTTCTGGATCTAAAAATATTGAATCGTTATGTAAGGATACCAACGTTCAAGATGGTAACTGTAAGGACTATCTTACCTTTTGTTCAGCAAGGGAATTATATGTCCACAATAGATTTACAGGATGCATATCTGCATATTCCGATTCATCCAGATCATTATCAGTTCCTGAGATTCTCGTTTCTGGACAAGCATTACCAGTTTGTGGCTCTGCCGTTTGGCCTAGCTACAGCTCCAAGAATTTTTACAAAGGTTCTCGGTGCCCTGCTGTCTGTAATCAGAGAACAGGGTATTGTGGTATTTCCTTATTTGGACGATATCTTGGTACTTGCTCAGTCTTTACATTTAGCAGAATCTCATACGAATCGACTTGTGTTGTTTCTTCAAGATCATGGTTGGAGGATCAATTTACCAAAAAGTTCTTTGATTCCTCAGACAAGGGTAACCTTTCTGGGTTTCCAGATGGATTCAGTGTCCATGACTCTGTCTTTAACAGACAAGAGACGTCTAAAGTTGATTGCAGCTTGTCGAAACCTTCAGTCACAATCATTCCCTTCGGTAGCCTTATGCATGGAAATTCTAGGTCTTATGACTGCTGCATCGGACGCGATCCCCTTTGCTCGTTTTCACATGCGACCTCTTCAGCTCTGTATGCTGAAGCAATGGTGCAAGGATTACACGAAGATATCTCAATTAATATCTTTAAAACCGATTGTTCGACACTCTCTAACATGGTGGACAGATCACCATCGTTTAATTCAGGGGGCTTCTTTTGTGCTTCCGACCTGGACTGTAATTTCAACAGATGCAAGTCTCACAGGTTGGGGAGCTGTGTGGGGATCTCTGATGGCACAAGGAGTTTGGGAATCTCAGGAGGTGAGATTACCGATCAATATTTTGGAACTCCGTGCAATTTTCAGAGCTCTTCAGTTTTGGCCTCTTCTGAAGAGAGAATCGTTCATTTGTTTTCAGACAGACAATGTCACAACTGTGGCATACATCAATCATCAAGGAGGGACTCACAGTCCTCTGGCTATGAAAGAAGTATCTCGAATTTTGGTTTGGGCGGAATCCAGCTCCTGTCTAATCTCTGCGGTTCATATCCCAGGTGTAGACAATTGGGAAGCGGATTATCTCAGTCGCCAAACGTTGCATCCGGGCGAATGGTCTCTTCACCCAGAGTTATTTCTTCAGATTGTTCAAATGTGGGAACTTCCAGAAATAGATCTGATGGCGTCCCATCTAAACAAGAAACTTCCCAGGTATCTGTCCAGATCCCGGGATCCTCAGGCGGAGGCAGTGGATGCATTATCACTTCCTTGGAAGTATCATCCTGCCTATATCTTTCCGCCTCTAGTTCTTCTTCCAAGAGTAATCTCCAAGATTCTGAAGGAATGCTCGTTTGTTCTGCTGGTAGCTCCGGCATGGCCTCACAGGTTTTGGTATGCGGATCTTGTCCGTATGGCCTCTTGCCAACCGTGGACTCTTCCGTTAAGACCAGACCTTCTGTCACAAGGTCCTTTTTTCCATCAGGATCTGAAATCCTTAAATTTAAAGGTATGGAGATTGAACGCTTGATTCTTGGTCAAATAGGTTTCTCTGACTCTGTGATTAATACTATGTTACAGGCTCGTAAATCTGTATCTCGAGAGATATATTATAGAGTCTGGAAGACTTATATTTCTTGGTGTCTTTCTCATCATTTTTCCTGGCATTCTTTTAGAATACCGAGAATTTTACAGTTCCTTCAGGATGGTTTAGATAAGGGTTTGTCCGCAAGTTCTTTGAAAGGACAAATCTCTGCTCTTTCTGTTCTTTTTCACAGAAAGATTGCTATTCTTCCTGATATTCATTGTTTTGTACAAGCTTTGGTTCGTATAAAACCTGTCATTAAGTCAATTTCTCCTCCTTGGAGTTTGAATTTGGTTCTGGGAGCTCTTCAAGCTCCTCCGTTTGAACCTATGCATTCATTGGACATTAAATTACTTTCTTGGAAAGTTTTGTTCCTTTTGGCCATCTCTTCTGCCAGAAGAGTTTCTGAATTATCTGCTCTTTCTTGTGAGTCTCCTTTTCTGATTTTTCATCAGGATAAGGCGGTGTTGCGAACTTCTTTTGAATTTTTACCTAAAGTTGTGAATTCCAACAACATTAGTAGAGAAATTGTGGTTCCTTCATTATGTCCTAATCCTAAGAATTCTAAGGAGAAATCGTTGCATTCTTTGGATGTTGTTAGAGCTTTGAAATATTATGTTGAAGCTACGAAATCTTTTCGTAAGACTTCTAGTCTATTTGTTATCTTTTCCGGTTCTAGAAAAGGCCAGAAAGCTTCTGCCATTTCTTTGGCATCTTGGTTGAAATCTTTAATTCATCTTGCCTATGTTGAGTCGGGTAAAACTCCGCCTCAGAGAATTACAGCTCATTCTACTAGGTCAGTTTCTACTTCCTGGGCGTTTAGGAATGAAGCTTCGGTTGACCAGATCTGCAAAGCAGCAACTTGGTCCTCTTTGCATACTTTTACTAAATTCTACCATTTTGATGTATTTTCTTCTTCTGAAGCAGTTTTTGGTAGAAAAGTACTTCAGGCAGCGGTTTCAGTTTGAATCTTCTGCTTATGTTTTTCGTTAAACTTTATTTTGGGTGTGGATTATTTTCAGCAGGAATTGGCTGTCTTTATTTTATCCCTCTCTCTCTAGTGACTCTTGTGTGGAAAGATCCACATCTTGGGTAGTCATTATCCCATACGTCACTAGCTCATGGACTCTTGCTAATTACATGAAAGAAAACATAATTTATGTAAGAACTTACCTGATAAATTCATTTCTTTCATATTAGCAAGAGTCCATGAGGCCCGCCCTTTTTTTGTGGTGGTTATGATTTTGTATAAAGCACAATTATTCCAATTCCTTATTTTATATGCTTTCGCACTTTTTTTATCACCCCACTTCTTGGCTATTCGTTAAACTGAATTGTGGGTGTGGTGAGGGGTGTATTTATAGGCATTTTGAGGTTTGGGAAACTTTGCCCCTCCTGGTAGGAATGTATATCCCATACGTCACTAGCTCATGGACTCTTGCTAATATGAAAGAAATGAATTTATCAGGTAAGTTCTTACATAAATTATGTTTTTTATGCAAACTATTTTTAATTAATCCTGCCCCTGACTGCATTTAAAGGGACATTAAAGGGACATAAAACAAGTTGGGATAGAGACCAAATATAATACTATGTACTTTAATTACTTTACCTGCAGATTTATACTGCAGTGCCTCGCCATTAACCCTTTCTTTTTAGTTTCTGAATTGTAAATTCTAACTTCCCCCACACATTTCCTTCTATGGCTGTATCTATATCTATTGTTGTATTGGTAGAATGCAAAAGTGCATAGGGATTATCTGCTGGAGCATGCCAAGAAGATGTGAAATACAATGCCTGGGTCTAAACACTGATAAGGGGGGTGGAATTGACTGCTCCAGGCAGCTTAGCTATGTAATTCATTTAGCTTATTTTTGAAAATGATTTTTAAACACATTTTTTATGCAAACTATTTTTAATTAATTAGCCCTTTTAGGATGTGCACATATCTCAACCTGTTTTATGCCCATTTAAACACTAAATACATTTTAAGTATAGTATTGAGGTTATTCCCTTTCTCCCTCTAGTCATGGGTGCTGCCATGTTGAGATCTAATTTTCACTACATTTCAGTGCTGATAAGTTTTCAGCAACTCTCCTTCGGATAACTGCAGTGTAACCTAGGTTATAATATGGTGGCATGAAGAGCATTACATGTTTTCAGCAATAGTGTCTCTTTAAGTAATAACATATTTTGGAGTAGATTTTATTCAAGCTGAAAAGTAGTTTTAAAAACAAAACAAAAAAACCCCACCAACAACAAATTCTTAGTAATACCCTAATGAGCAAAAAGTCCAACTCACCTCAGTTAAAGTTCCTTGCTATAAGTAACAAGTGGAAATTATTTTAGAACATACAGTGAAAAGTAAAGGAACTGTACTCAAAACATTTAAATAACATGTGTATATGAAAATGTATCATTTAAATATGTTAAAAAATATGTTTAACCTGAAAATGTTACATAACAACTTAGTACACATTTAATTTCAAACTAGTTCATCAGCGTCTGGTGTCTATTTGGTCATTGGCTAATAAGGACAACTCCTTTAGGTCTATTGATGAAGTGTCAACAAGCTCTACAGGGAAATGCTACTCAGGACAGGAACAAAACAAAACAAAAATAAAATGAAACAAAGCAAAACATTAACTACAATATCTGTTTGTTTTTTTGTCAACAAAAGTCAAATGGTTTTGAAGGCCAGGCGAGGTATTCTGTTAGCATATATATATACTTAAATGTATAAAATCCAATTTTATATAATGTGTTTCCAAAGACATATACCAGCTGCAAAGTATAAATGTATGAAAAATGCTTGTTTTGTTTTATTTTTGGATGTGAAATAGCTATTTTGTTAATTGAAACCACAACCGAATCAAGTGTGGTTTCTTCTGCTGATTCATGTTTACATATTTTTTTTTTTTTATAAACAATACTGCTGCACTGAGATTTTCAGTTTAAGAGACAGTTTCAATTGGCAAAAGTAGCTATTTTAAATAACAAAATAAAGCTAAAGGAGCTAGTTGAAGCTAATGTAATACATTCCATCAGGTAAAAATAGGAATTTGGGAACACATTAAGGGCCAGATTACAAGAGGAGCATTAACTGCACTAGAAGTAAGCTTTTTACCCGAGTCGGATTGTGCTCATATTATAAGTAGATAGTAACCTGGCTCGTGTAAAAAGCCAAACACGCAATAACCTATTCCCCCATAGAAGTCAATGAAGCAAAAAGTTGAAAAATACACCCTACTTGCACACAAACAAAATCACATATTCTCAAGTGCGCTAGCCCGACATGAAAATATGAATATATCACATTCCAGTGTTCTTCTTGCTCATACTAGCTGCGACATCTCCCCTAATCCTGGTCCCCCACAACTTCCTAGCCTTGCACATCTACGCGTGCCTTTCAATAGACTTAAAAAACCTTAAGCTATCAAAAAACTAGCAGGTACGCTCGGCACTTTTACGGCCCAGCGTACCTGGTTTTCAATCCGCCACCCTGGAGGCGGCGGATCCCATAGGAATCAATGGGAGTCTGACCATAGCGAAAGTACAAGTTCGCTGCTGACAGACATCCCATTCATTCCTATGGGAGCTGTCTACACCTAACACCCTAACATGTACCCCGAGTCTAAACACCACTAATCTGCCCCCCCTACACCGCCGCAACTAAATAAATGTATTACCCCCCAAACCGCCGCTCCTGGAGCCCACCGCAAGCTACTCTATACATATTAACCCCTAAACCGCCGCTCCCGGAGCCCACCGCCATCTACATTATACCTAGTAACCCCTATCCTGCCCCCCCTATACCGCCGCCCTCTATAATAAATGTATTAACCCCTATCCTGCTGATCCCGCACCTCGCCGCAACTAAATAAATAGTTTAACCCCTAAGCCGCCGCTCCCGGACCCCCGCAACCTATAATACATTTATTAACCCCTATCCTGCCCCCCACTACACCGTCGCCACTGTAATAAAATTATTAACCCCTAAACCTAAGTCTAACACTAACACCCCCCTAACTAAAATATTAATTAAATAAATCTAAATAATATTTCTATTAACTAAGTTAATCCTATTTAAAACTAAATACTTACCTTTAAAATAAACCCTAATATAGCTACAATATAAATAATAATTATATTGTAGCTATCTTAGGATTTATTTTTATTTTACAGGCACCTTTCAATTTATTTTAGCTAGGTACAATAGCTATTAAATAGTTATTAACTATTTAATAGCTTACCTAGCTAAAATAAAGAGAAATTAACCTGTAAAATAAAAACTAACCTAAGTTACAATTACACCTAACACTACACTATACTTCAATAAATTATTCCTATTTAAAACTAAATACTTACCTGTAAAATAAACCCTAAGATAGCTACAATATAAATAATAATTATATTGGAGCTATCTTAGGATTTATATTTATTTTACAGGTAACTTTGTATTTATTTTAGCTAGTTAGAATAGTTATTAAATAGTTATTAACTATTTAATAACTACCCAGCTAAAAGAAATACAAAATTACCTGTAAAATAAATCCTAACCTAATTTACAATTAAACCTAACACTACACTATCATTAAATAAATTAAATAAACTACCTACAAATAACTACAATTAAATACAATGATATAAACTAACTAAAGTACAAAAAATAAAAAAAGCTAAGTTACAAAAAATAAAAAAAATAAGTTACAAACATTTAAAAACATATTACAACAATTTTAAGCTACTTACACCTAATCTAAGCCCCCTAATAAAATAACAACCCCCCCCAAAATAAAAAAATGCCCTACCCTATTCTACATTAAAAAAGTTCAAAGCTCTTTTACCTTACCAGCCCTTAAAAGGGCCATTTGTAGGGGCATGTCCCAAAGTTCAGCTCTTTTTTTAGGATTCTATCAGCCAATCGGAATTAAGGTAGGAAAAATCTGATTGGCTGATGAAATCAGCCAATCAGATTCAAGTTCAATCCGATTGGCTGATCCAATCAGCCAATCAGATTGAGCTCGCATTCTATTGGCTGATCGGAACAGCCAATAGAATGCGATGAAGCATGCGATGACGTCCCTTAAAGGAGCCTTCATTCGTCGGTAGTTCGTCGGGAAAGGAGGATGTTCCGCGTTGGCGGGATGAAGATTCAAGACCCGGCTTCGACGATGACCTCGCCCGGATAGAAGACTTCTTCAGCGCCTCTTGGAAGATGACCTCGCCCGGATGGAAGATTTCTTCAGCGCCGCTTGGAGGATCACTTCATCGGATGGAAGATTTCTTCAGCCCCCCTTGGAGGATAACTTCTGCCGGTCCGGATGTCCTCTTCAGTTCCATCGGTGGCTCGGCTGAGTGAAGACATCTAAAGGTAGGATGATCTTCAGGGGATTAGTGTTAGGTTATTTTAAGGGGGGTTTGGGTTAGATTAGGGGTATGTGGGTGGTGGGTTTTAATGTTGGGGGGGGGTTGTATTTTTCTTTTACAGGCAAAAGAGCTGAACTTTGGGGCATGCCCCCACAAATGGCCCTTTTAAGGGCTGGTAAGGTAAAAGAGCTTTGAACTTTTTTAATGTAGAATAGGGTAGGGCATTTTTTTATTTTGGGGGGGTTTGTTATTTTATTAGGGGGCTTAGATTAGGTGTAAGTAGCTTAAAATTGTTGTAATATGTTTTTAAATGTTTGTAACTTAGCTTTTTTTATTTTTTGTACTTTAGTTAGTTTATATCCTTGTATTTAATTGTAGTTATTTGTAGGTAGTTTATTTAATTTATTAAATGATAGTGTAGTGTTAGGTTTAATTGTAAATTAGGTTAGGATTTATTTTACAGGTAATTTTGTATTTCTTTTAGCTAGGTAGTTATTAAATAGTTAATAACTATTTAATAACTATTCTAACTAGCTAAAATAAATACAAAGTTACCTGTAAAATAAATATAAATCCTAAGATAGCTCCAATATAATTATTATTTATATTGTAGCTATATTAGGGTTTATTTTACAGGTAAGTATTTAGTTTTAAATAGGAATAATTTATTAAAGTATAGCGTAGTGTTAGGTGTAATTGTAACTTAGGTTAGTTTTTAGTTTACAGGTAAATTTCTCTTTATTTTAGCTAGGTAAGCTATTAAATAGTTAATAACTATTTAATAGCTATTGTACCTAGTTAAAATAAATTGAAAGGTGCCTGTAAAATAAAAATAAATCCTAAGATAGCTACAATATAATTATTATTTATTTTGTAGCTATATTAGGGTTTACTTTAAAGGTAAGTATTTAGTTTTAAATAGGATTAACTTACGGCTAGATTTGGAGTTTTGTCGGTAACGACCCGAAAAACTAACGCCGGCTTTTTTCTGGCCGCACCATAAAAACAACTCTGGTATTGAGAGTCCACATAAAGGCTGCGTTAGGCTCCAAAAAAGGAGCGTAGAGCATTTTTAACGCAGCTTCAACTCTCGATACCAGAGTTGCTTACGCAAGCGGCCAGCCTCAAAAACATGCTCGTGCACGATTCTCCCATAGGAAACAATGGGGCTGTTTGAGCTGAAAAAAAACCTAACACCTGCAAAAAAGCCGCGTTCAGCTCCTAACGCAGCCCCATTGTTTGCTATGCGGAAACACTTCCTACGTCTGCACCTAACACCCTAACATGTACCCCGAGTCTAAACACCCCTAACCTTACACTTATTAACCCCTAATCTATAAGAACAGGAGAAGTGGACCGAGCGCTACACCCAGGGCCTTAAGCTTACTAACTATATAGCCTCCTAGTAGGCTAACAATACAAAAGTTAAAATGGGGAGAGAGAGTAAGCGCTAAAAAGCTTAAAAGGCTAGTAAAAGGTACATTTTAATACATATAAAAATTTACAAATGGCAATCAGACGCATGGATCCATGTCTGACTTAACAAAAAAAAAAATATATATATATATATAATAAACAAATCTAAAAATATCTAAAAATATCCAATGGAGTATAGCATGTGACGCTTACTTAGTGAGCCAGTGATGAGGAGTTAGGACATGTACATTCAATAATATAAACAACCTAAGTGAGTGATTGAGTGCACACAATAGCTTTCAACAAAGAAAAATAGCATTCACAAAAAATAGTGTTCACAAAAATTGGCGTACATAAAAAATGTTCAACCGGTTATATGTAAGTGAATCCAGTAGTGTTTCCTCCAAAGTGACGTGTAGAAATATAACGTGAAGTCAATAATAGTAGAATGTAAACGTTGAGTGGGTCAAATTATTGTGGTTCAGCTGCTAAATTAAAAAATTGTAAATCCGTGAGGTGTATAAAAATAAAAATAAAAATAACTTGTGAAAAAATCCACGTGGAAAACTTGAATTCAAATGATAAACAAAGGTCAAAAATCAAAAGACAAAAATCAAAAGACAAAAATATCAAAAGACAAAAATAGAAAATCAGTGATAATATTAAAAAGCACTAAAGATCTAGTGAAAACAAATCCTTAATTCAGATGTTAAAAATCCTTGGTAAGATCCATAACAAACAAATACATCGATAAAATACCTAAAAGGGAACAAAAGAGAAACAAATAGTGCAACACTGTATATGATATATAATATAGGTAATTAAAACCAAGCTCACCAGTATGCCAACGCGTTTTGGCCTAGACTAGGCCTTTCTCAAGACTATACCTTAGTCTTGAGAAAGGCCTAGTCTAGGCCGAAACGCGTTGGCATACTGGTGAGCTTGGTTTTAATTACCTATATTATATATCATATACAGTGTTGCACTATTTGTTTCTCTTTTGTTCCCTTTTAGGTATTTTATCAATGTATTTGTTTGTTATGGATCTTACCAAGGATTTTTAACATCTGAATTAAGGATTTGTTTTCACTAGATCTTTAGTGCTTTTTAATATTATCACTGATTTTCTATTTTTGTCTTTTGATATTTTTGTCTTTTGATTTTTGTCTTTTGATTTTTGACCTTTGTTTATCATTTGAATTCAAGTTTTCCACGTGGATTTTTTCACAAGTTATTTTTATTTTTATTTTTATACACCTCACGGATTTACAATTTTTTAATTTAGCAGCTGAACCACAATAATTTGACCCACTCAACGTTTACATTCTACTATTATTGACTTCACGTTATATTTCTACACGTCACTTTGGAGGAAACACTACTGGATTCACTTACATATAACCGGTTGAACATTTTTTATGTACGCCAATTTTTGTGAACACTATTTTTTGTGAATGCTATTTTTCTTTGTTGAAAGCTATTGTGTGCACTCAATCACTCACTTAGGTTGTTTATATTATTGAATGTACATGTCCTAACTCCTCATCACTGGCTCACTAAGTCAGCGTCACATGCTATACTCCATTGGATATTTTTAGATATTTTTAGATTTGTTTATTATATATATATATATATATATATTTTTTTTTTTGTTAAGTCAGACATGGATCCATGCGTCTGATTGCCATTTGTAAATTTTTATATGTATTAAAATGTACCTTTTACTAGCCTTTTAAGCTTTTTAGCGCTTACTCTCTCCCCATTTTAACCCCTAATCTGCCGCCCCCGCTATCGCTGACCCCTGCATATTATTATTAACCCCTAATCTGCCGCTCCGTAAACCGCCGCTACTTACATTATCCCTATGTACCCCTAATCTGCTGCCCTAACATCGCCGACCCCTATATTATATTTATTAACCCCTAATCTGCCCCCCACAACGTCGCCTCCACCTGCCTACACTTATTAACCCCTAATCTGCCGACCGGACCTGAGCGATACTATAATAAAGTTATTAACCCCTAATCCGCTTCACTAACCCTATAATAAATAGTATTAACCCCTAATCTGCCCTCCCTAACATCGCCGACACCTAACTTCAATTATTAACCCCTAATCTGCCGACTGGAGCTCACCGCTATTCTAATAAATGTATTAACCCCTAAAGCTAAGTCTAACCCTAACACTAACACCCCCCTAAGTTAAATATAATTTACATCTAACGAAATTAATTATCTCTTATTAAATAAATTATTCCTATTTAAAGCTAAATACTTACCTGTAAAATAAATCCTAATATAGCTACAATATAAATTATAATTATATTATAGCTATTTCTTCTGTTAAGTGTGATCAGTCCACGGGTCATCATTACTTCTGGGATATTACTCCTCCCCAACAGGAAGTGCAAGAGGATTCACCCAGCAGAGCTGCATATAGCTCCTCCCCTCTACGTCACTCCCAGTCATTCTCTTGCACCCAACGACTAGATAGGATGTGTGAGAGGACTATGGTGATTATACTTAGTTTTATATCTTCAATCAAAAGTTTGTTATTTTAAAATAGCACCGGAGTGTGTTATTATCTCTCTGGCAGAGTTTGAAGAAGAATCTACCAGAGTTTTTGTTATGATTTTAGCCGGAGTAGTTAAGATCATATTGCTGTTTCTCAGCCATCTGAGGAGAGGTAAACTTCAGATCAGGGGACAGCGGGCAGATGAATCTGCATAGAGGTATGTAGCAGTTTTTATTTTCTAACAATGGAATTGATGAGAAAATCCTGCCATACCGATATAATGTCATGTATGTATACTTTACACTTCAGTATTCTGGGGAATGGTACTTCACTAGAATTACACTGTAAGAAATACATAAGGCTGTTTAATAACTAGAGATTATGTTTAACGTTTTTGCTGGAATGTAAAATCGTTTTCATTTACTGAGGTACTGAGTGAATAAATGTTTGGGCACTATTTTTCCACTTGGCAGTTGCTTAATCTGTTTTTCTGACAGTTTCTGTTCTCCCTCACTGCTGTGTGTGAGGGGGAGGGGCCGTTTTTTTGGCGCTTTTACTGCATCAAATATTTCAGTCAGCAACTCATTGTATTCCCTGCATGATCCGGTTCATCTCTACAGAGCTCAGGGGTCTTCAAAACTTATTTTGAGGGAGGTAATTTCTCTCAGCAGAGCTGTGAGAATTATAGTTTGACTGAGATAAAAAACGTTTATTCTGTAATTTGTTTCCTGCTTTCAGAATTTGTTATCTTTGCTAATGGGATTAAACCTTTGCTAAAGTTGTGTTGTTTACAAGGATTGAGGCTATAACTGTTTCAATTTATTAATTTTCAACTGTCATAGATCTTCTGTGCTTCTTAAAGGCACAGTACGTTTTAATATTATTCTAATTGAATTGTATTTCCAAGTTGCAAGTTTATTTGCTAGTGTGTTAAACATGTCTGATTCAGAGGATGATACCTGTGTCATTTGTTGCAATGCCAAAGTGGAGCCCAATAGAAATTTATGTACTAACTGTATTGATGCTACTTTAAATAAAAGTCAATCTGTACAAATTGAACAAATTTCACCAAACAACGAGGGGAGAGTTATGCCGACTAACTCGCCTCACGTGTCAGTACCTACATCTCCCGCTCAGAGGGAGGTGCGTGATATTGTAGCGCCGAGTACATCTGGGCGGCCATTACAAATCACATTACAGGATATGGCTACTGTTATGACTGAGGTTTTGGCTAAATTACCATAACTAAGAGGTAAGCGTGATCACTCTGGGGTGAGAACAGAGTGCGCTGATAATATTAGGGCCATGTCAGACACTGCGTCACAGGTGGCAGAACATGAGGACGGAGAACTTCATTCTGTGGGTGACGGTTCTGATCCAAACAGACTGGATTCAGATATTTCAAATTTTAAATTTAAACTGGAAAACCTCCGTGTATTACTAGGGGAGGTGTTAGCGGCTCTGAATGATTGTAACACAGTTGCAATACCAGAGAAAATGTGTAGGTTGGATAAATATTTTGCGGTACCGATGAGTACTGAGGTTTTTCCTATACCTAAGAGACTTACTGAAATTGTTACTAAGGAGTGGGATAGACCCGGTGTGCCGTTCTCACCCCCTCCGATATTTAGAAAAATGTTTCCAATAGACGCCACCACAAGGTACTTATGGCAAACGGTCCCTAAGGTGGAGGGAGCAGTTTCTACCTTAGCTAAGCGTACCACTATCCCGGTGGAGGATAGTTGTGCTTTTTCAGATCCAATGGATAAAAAGTTAGAGGGTTACCTTAAGAAAATGTTTGTTCAACAAGGTTTTATATTGCAACCCCTTGCATGCATTGCGCCGATCACGGCTGCAGCGGCATTCTGGATTGAGTCTCTGGAAGAGAACATTGGTTCAGCTACTCTGGACGACATTACGGACAGGCTTAGAGTCCTTAAACTAGCTAATTCATTCATTTCGGAGGCCGTAGTACATCTTACTAAACTTACGGCGAAGAATTCAGGATTCGCCATTCAGGCACGCAGGGCGCTGTGGCTAAAATCCTGGTCAGCTGATGTTACTTCTAAGTCTAAATTGCTTAATATACCTTTCAAAGGGCAGACCTTATTCGGGCCCGGGTTGAAAGAGATTATCGCTGACATTACAGGAGGTAAAGGCCATGCCCTGCCTCAGGACAAAGCCAAAGCCAAGACTAGACAGTCTAATTTTCGTTCCTTTCGTAATTTCAAAGCTGGAGCAGCATCAACTTCCTCTGCACCAAAACAGGAAGGAGCTGTTGCTCGCTACAGACAAGGCTGGAAACCTAACCAGTCCTGGAACAAGGGCAAGCAGACTAGGAAACCTGCTGCTGCCCCTAAGACAGCATGAATTGAGGGCCCCCGATCCGGGATCGGATCTAGTGGGGGGCAGACTTTCTCTCTTCGCCCAGGCTTGGGCAAGAGATGTTCAGGATCCCTGGGCGCTAGAGATAATATCTCAGGGATACCTTCTGGACTTCAAATACTCTCCTCCAAGAGAGAGATTTCATCTGTCAAGATTGTCAACAATCCAGACAAAGAAAGAGGCGTTTCTACGCTGCGTACAAGAGCTCTTGTTAATGGGAGTAATCCATCCAGTTCCACGATCGGAACAGGGACAGGGGTTTTACTCAAATCTGTTTGTGGTTCCCAAAAAAGAGGGAACTTTCAGACCAATCCTGGACTTAAAGATCCTAAACAAATTCCTAAGAGTTCCATCGTTCAAGATGGAGACTATTCGGACAATTTTACCTATGATCCAAGAGGGTCAGTACATGACCACTGTAGATTTAAAAGATACTTACCTTCACATACCGATTCACAAAGATCATTATCGGTACCTAAGGTTTGCCTTCCTAGACAGGCATTACCAGTTTGTGGCTCTTCCATTCGGATTGGCTACAGCTCCAAGAATCTTCACAAAGGTTCTGGGTGCTCTTCTGGCGGTACTAAGACCGCGGGGAATCTCGGTAGCTCCATACCTAGACGACATTCTGATACAAGCTTCAAGCTTTCAAACTGCCAAGTCTCATACAGAGTTATTGCTGGCATTTCTAAGTTCACATGGATGGAAGGTGAACGAAAAGAAAAGTTCACTCGTTCCACTCACAAGAGTTCCCTTCCTGGGGACTCTTATAGATTCTGTAGAAATGAAGATTTACCTGACAGAGGACAGGCTAACAAGACTTCAAAGTGCTTGCCGCACCCTTCATTCCATTCAACACCCGTCAGTGGCTCAATGCATGGAGGGAATCGGCTTAATGGTAGCGGCAATGGACATAGTACCCTTTGCACGCTTACACCTCAGACCACTGCAACTGTGCATGCTAAGTCAGTGGAATGGGGATTACTCAGACTTATCCCCTTCTCTGAATCTGGATCAAGAGACCAGAAATTCTCTTCTATGGTGGCTTTCTCGGCCACATCTGTCCAGGGGGATGCCATTCAGCAGACCAGACTGGACAATTGTAACAACAGACGCCAGCCTTCTAGGTTGGGGTGCCGTCTGGAATTCTCTGAAGGCTCAGGGACAATGGAGTCAGGAGGAGAGTCTCCTGCCAATAAACATTCTGGAATTGAGAGCAGTTCTCAATGCCCTCCTGGCTTGGCCCCAGTTGACAACTCGGGGGTTCATCAGGTTTCAGTCGGACAACATCACGACTGTAGCTTACATCAACCATCAGGGAGGGACAAGAAGCTCCCTAGCTATGATGGAAGTATCAAAGATAATTCTCTGGGCAGAGTCTCACTCTTGCCACCTGTCAGCAATCCACATCCCAGGAGTGGAGAACTGGGAGGCGGATTTCTTAAGTCGTCAGACTTTTCATCCGGGGGAGTGGGAACTTCATCCGGAGGTCTTTGCCCAAATACTTCGACGTTGGGGCAAACCAGAGATAGATCTCATGGCGTCTCGACAGAACGCCAAGCTTCCTCGTTACGGGTCCAGATCCAGGGATCCAGGAGCAGTCCTGATAGATGCTCTGACAGCACCTTGGGACTTCAGGATGGCTTACGTGTTTCCACCCTTCCCGTTGCTTCCGCGATTGATTGCCAGAATCAAACAAGAGAGAGCATCAGTGATTCTAATAGCACCTGCGTGGCCACGCAGGACTTGGTATGCAGACCTGGTGGACATGTCATCCTGTCCACCTTGGTCTCTACCTCTGAAACAGGACCTTCTGATACAGGGTCCCTTCAAACATCAAAATCTAACTTCTCTGAAGCTGACTGCTTGGAAATTGAACGCTTGATTTTATCAAGACGTGGGTTTTCTGAGTCAGTTATTGATACCTTAATACAGGCTAGGAAACCTGTTACCAGAAAGATTTACCATAAGATATGGCGTAAATACCTATATTGGTGTGAATCCAAAGGTTACTCTTGGAGTAAGGTTAGGATTCCTAGGATATTGTCTTTTCTACAAGAAGGTTTAGAAAAGGGTTTATCTGCTAGTTCATTAAAGGGACAGATCTCAGCTCTGTCCATTCTGTTACACAAACGTCTGTCAGAAGTTCCTGACGTCCAGGCTTTTTGTCAGGCTTTGACCAGGATTAAGCCTGTGTTTAAAACTGTTGCTCCACCATGGAGTCTAAACCTTGTTCTTAATGTTTTTCAGGGCGTTCCGTTTGAACCCCTTCATTCCATTGATATAAAGTTGTTATCTTGGAAAGTTCTATTTTTAATGGCTATTTCCTCGGCTCGAAGAGTCTCTGAATTATCAGCCTTACATTGTGATTCTCCTTATTTGATTTTTCATTCGGATAAGGTAGTCCTGCGTACTAAACCTGGGTTCTTACCTAAGGTAGTTACTAACAGGAATATCAATCAAGAGATTGTTGTTCCTTCTTTATGCCCAAATCCTTCTTCAAAGAAGGAACGTCTACTGCACAACCTGGATGTAGTCCGTGCTCTAAAATTTTACTTACAGGCAACTAAGGAATTTCGACAAACGTCTTCTCTGTTTGTCATTTACTCTGGGCAGAGGAGAGGTCAAAAAGCTTCCGCTACCTCTCTTTCTTTTTGGCTTCGTAGCATAATTCGTTTAGCTTATGAGACTGCTGGACAGCAGCCTCCTGAAAGAATTACAGCTCATTCTACTAGAGCTGTGGCTTCCACTTGGGCCTTCAAGAATGAGGCCTCTGTTGAACAGATTTGCAAGGCTGCAACTTGGTCTTCGCTTCATACTTTTTCCAAATTTTACAAATCTGACACTTTTGCTTCATCGGAGGCTATTTTTGGGAGAAAGGTTCTTCAGGCAGTGGTTCCTTCTGTATAAAGAGCCTGCCTATCCCTCCCGTCATCCGTGTACTTTTGCTTTGGTATTGGTATCCCAGAAGTAATGATGACCCGTGGACTGATCACACTTAACAGAAGAAAACATAATTTATGCTTACCTGATAAATTCCTTTCTTCTGTAGTGTGATCAGTCCACGGCCCGCCCTGTTTTTAAGGCAGGTAAATATTTTTTAATTTATACTCCAGTCACCACTTCACCCTTGGCTTTTCCTTTCTCGTTGGTCCTTGGTCGAATGACTGGGAGTGACGTAGAGGGGAGGAGCTATATGCAGCTCTGCTGGGTGAATCCTCTTGCACTTCCTGTTGGGGAGGAGTAATATCCCAGAAGTAATGATGACCCGTGGACTGATCACACTACAGAAGAAAGGAATTTATCAGGTAAGCATAAATTATGTTTTTAGGATTAATATTTATTTGACAGGAAACTTTGTAATTATTTTAACCAGGTACAATAGCTATTAAATAGTTAAGAACTATTTAATAGCTACCTAGTTAAAATAATTACAAAATTACCTGTAAAATAAATCCTAACCTAAGTTACAATTAAACCTAACACTATACTATCATTAAATTGATTAAATACAATACCTACAATTACCTACAATTAAACCTAACACTACACTATCAATAAATAAATTAAATACAATTCCTACAAATAACTACAATGAAATAAACTAACTAAAGTACAAAAAATAAAAAAGAACTAAGTTACAAAAAATAAAAAAATATTTACAAACATAAGAAAAATATTACAATTTTAAACTAATTACACCTACTCTAAGCCCCCTAATAAAATAACAAAGACCCCCAAAATAAAAAATGCCCTACCCTATTCTAAATTACTACAGTTCAAAGCTCTTTTACCTTACCAGCCCTGAACAGGGCCCTTTGCGGGGCATGCCCCAAAGAATTCAGCTCTTTTGCCTGTAAAAAAATAAACATACAATACCCCCCCCCCCCAACATTACAACCCACCAATCCAACCCCTAATCTATCCCAAACCCCCCTTAAATAAACCTAACACTAAGCCCCTGAAGATCTTCCTACCTTATCTTCACCATACCAGGTTCACCGATCCGTCCTGAAGAGCTCCTCCGATGTCCTGATCCAAGCCCAAGCGGGGGGCTGAAGAGGTCCATGATCCGGCTGAAGTCTTCAGCCAATCGGAATTAAGGTAGGAATATTCTGATTGGCTGATTCCTGATCGGAACAGCCAATAGAATGCGAGCTCAATCTGATTGGCTGATTGGATCAGCCAATCGGATTGAACTTGATTCTGATTGGCTGATTCCATCAGCCAATCAGAATATTCCTACCTTAATTCCGATTGGCTGATAGAATCCTATCAGCCAATCGGAATTCGAGGAACGCCATCTTGGATGACATCCCTTAAAGGAACCGTCATTCGGCTAGTAGGCGTCGGGAGAAGAGGATGTTCCGCGTCGGAGGTCTGCAAGATGGATCCGGAAGAAAGAAGATTGAAGATGTCGTTGATAGAAGACTTCATCTGGATCATGGACCTCTTCAGCTCCCGCTTGGATGAAGACTTCAACCGGATCATGGACCTCTTCAGCTCCCGCTTGGATGAAGACTTCAGCCGGATCATGGACCTCTTCAGCCCCCCGCTTGGGCTTGGATCAGGACATCGGAGGAGCTCTTCTGGACGGATCGGTGTGATACCCGGTGAGGTGAAGACAAGGTAGGATGATCTTCAGGGGCTTAGTGTTAGGTTTATTTAAGGGGGGTTTGGGTTAGATTAGGGGTATGTGGGTGGTGGGTTGTAATGTTGGGGGGGGTATTGTATGTTTATTTTTTTACAGGCAAAAGAGCTGAATTCTTTGGGGCATGCCCCGCAAAGGGCCCTGTTCAGGGCTGGTAAGGTAAAAGAGCTTTGAACTGTAGTAATTTAGAATAGGGTAGGGCATTTTTTATTTTGGGGGTCTTTGTTATTTTATTAGGGGGCTTAGAGTAGGTGTAATTAGTTTAAAATTGTTGTAATATTTTTCTTATGTTTGTAAATATTTTTTTATTTTTTGTAACTTCGTTCTTTTTTATTTTTTGTACTTTAGTTAGTTTATTTCTTTGTAGTTATTTGTAGGAATTGTATTTAATTAATTTATTGATAGTGTAGTGTTAGGTTAATTGTAGGTAATTGTAGGTAGTTTATTTAATTAATTTATTGATAGTGTAGTGTTAGGTTTAATTGTAACTTAGGTTAGGATTTATTTTACAGGTAATTTTGTAATTATTTTAACTATTTTAGCTATTAAATAGTTCTTAACTATGTAATAGCTATTGTACCTGGTTAAAATAAATACAAAGTTACCTGTAAAATAAATATTAATCCTAAAATAGCTATAATATAATTATAATTTATATTGTAGCTATATTAGGATTTATTTTACAGGTAAGTATTTAGCTTTAAATAGGAATAATTTATTTAATAAGAGTTAATTAATTTCGTTAGATTTAAATTATATTTAATTTAGGGGGGTGTTAGTGTTAGGGTTAGACTTAACTTTAGGGGTTAATACATTTATTAGAATAGCGGTGAGCTCCAGTCGGCAGATTAGGGGTTTATGTTTGAAGTTAGGTGTCGGCGTTGTTAGGGAGGGCAGATTAGGGGTTAATACTATTTATTATAGGGTTAGTGAGGCGGATTAGGGGTTAATAACTTTATAATAATAGCGGTGCGGTCCGGTCGGCAGATTAGGGGTTAATAAGTGTAGGCAGGTGAAGGCGACGTTGAGGGGGGCAGATTAGGGGTTAATAAATATAATATAGGGGTCGGTGGTGTTAGGGGCAGCAGATTAGGGGTACATAAGGATAACGTAGGTGGCGGCGCTTTGCGGTCGGCAGATTAGGGGTTAATAAGTGTAGGTAGCTGGTGGCGACGTTGTGGGGGGCAGATTAGGGGTACATAAGTATAACGTAGGTGGCGGTCGGCAGATTAGGGGTTAAAAAAATTTAATAGAGTGTCGGCGATGTGGGGGGACCTCGGTTTAGAGGTACATAGGTAGTTTATGGGTGTTAGTGTACTTTAGAGTACAGTAGTTAAGAGCTTTATAAACCGGCGTTAGCCCAGAAAGCTCTTAACTACTGACTTTTTTCCTGCGGCTGGAGTTTTGTCGTTAGATGTCTAACGCTCACTTCAGACACGACTCTAAATACCGGAGTTAGAAAGATCCCATTGAAAAGATAGGATACGCAATTGACGTAAGGGGATCTGCGGTATGGAAAAGTCACGGCTGAAAAGTGAGCGTTAGACCCTATTTTGAGTGACTCCAAATACCGGAGGTAGCCTAAAACCAGCGTTAGGAGCCTCTAACGCTGGTTTTCACGGCTAACGCCAAACTCCAAATCTAGGCCTTAGTTAATAATAGAAATATTATTTAGATTTATTTAATTAATATTTTAGTTAGGGGGGTGTTAGGGTTAGTGTTAGACTTAGGTTTAGGGGTTAATAATTTTATTACAGTGGCGACGGTGTAGTGGGGGGCAGGATAGGGGTTAAAAAATGTATTATAGGTTGCGGGGGTCCGGGAGCGGCGGTTTAGGGGTTAAACTATTTATTTGCGGTGAGGTGCGGGATCAGCAGGATAGGGGTTAATAACTTTATTATAGAGGGCGATGGTATAGGGGGGGCAGGATAGGGGTTACTAGGTATAATGTAGGTGGCAGCGTTGTCCGGGAGCGGCGGTTTAGGGGTTAATACATTTATAAGACTTGCGGCAGGGTCTAGGAGCGGCGGTTTAGGGGTTAATACATTTATAAGACTTGCGGCGGGGTCTAGGAGCGGCGGTTTAGGGGTTAGTAACTTTATTTAGTTGCGGGAGGCTCCGGGGGCGCCGGTATAGGGGGTATAACAGTGTAGTTTAGTGTGGTTGCTTGTGACAGGCTAGCAAGAAAGCTGTCAAACAGCCGAAGAGCAGCGAGATCGGATGAGTGATGACTCTCACAGTCCGCTGCTCATCGCCCCGCGGCTTTTTGACAGCTTTTTTTGATAACTTAGGCGTATTTTTTCAGGTCCGCGGCGGCGAAGGTAGGCGAGCTTAGGCGGGCGTATTGGGCCGGCGAAGGCAGGAAAGTAGACACGTTGATAACTACCCCCCATTCTCAGCTATGGTTTGGCACTTTATGTTTTTATATAAAGTTCTAAATATATGTATTGTACGTATATTTGCCATGATTCAGGTTTTCAGTATACTTCCTTTTTGCAGACTGTCAGTTTCATATCTGGGAAATGCTTTTTTATGAAAATGTATTTCTTACCGGGGGTATAGTCTCTTTTTCAAATTGACTGTCTTTTTAATTCGCGGGCAGAATTAGGCTTGCAAGGGCGCAAAATGCAAAAGTTTATTGCGTCATTCTTGGTGTGAGATTTTTTTGGCGCAAAGTTACGTTCGTTGACGCAAAATTTGTCATTTCCGGCGTCTTAGTTGACGCCGAGCCCTTCACAAGGTTGCATCATCTATGACGCAAGTGTGTCGTTTCCGTATGTTTTTGGCGCCAAAAAATATTTCTCTTGTAAGATGTATCGAGTCCACGGATTCATCCTTACTTGTGGGATATTCTTCTCCCCTACAAGAAGTGGCAGAGAGAGCACCCACAGCAGAGCTGCCTATTTAGCTCCCCCCTTAGCTCCACGCCCCAGTCATTCTCTCTGCCTGCTTAACTGCTAGGAAGGGCAAAGAGGAGTGTGGTGACAAAAATGTTAGGTTTTTATTTTCTCAATCAAAAGTTTGTTATTTTTAATTGCTACCGGTGTGTACTGTTTACTCTCTGGCAGAAAAGGGATGAAGATTTCTGCAAGGAGGATGATGATCTTAGCATTTTGTAACTAAGATCCACTGCTGTTCTCACAAGAGCTGAAGAGTACAGGAAAACTTCAGTTGGGGGAACAGTTTGCAGGCTAAACTGCATTAAGGTATGTTCAGCCTATTTTTTTCTAGACAGACTATGTTATTTCTAGAAAAGGCTGGCAATATCCCCATGAGGGAAGGGTAAGCTGTATTCAGACACTTGGATAGGAATTTCAGCTTGCATGAAGAGCTCATTAGTTACTGGTGACACTGTTTGGTAAAATCGTTTTGGTTTATTCAGTGAATGATGCAATTATAACGTTTTTTTGAAGGGACTAAAGGGGTCATTGTGGCTTGTTTTTGAGTTTTCTAACCCACATGGTTAATTTAGAGACACTCTAGTGTTTGTCTGTTAGGCCTCAAAACATTGAGTGAGGTGGGAGGGGCCTATTTTCGTGCCTCAGTTGTGCAGTTTCTTTTCCTCTGAGACTTCTAACTGCTTCTCCAGAGGTTCCTGCCGTGTTTGAGGGCTGTAAAATAAGTTTTTTCCCCCACAAATTGTTCTGAAGGTCAGGTAGGAGCCACAGCAGAACTGTGGCAAAGTGCTGAAAGTCTTTTTTACTGGTTTTGATGTTTTTTAAATCCGGTTTTGCCATTAAGGGGTTAATTGTTTATTTGCATAGCTGTGCAAAGTTACTTAGGCTATATGATACTACTGTAAAAATTTTGTTATGTTTACTGCTTTTTTACACTGTTTTGCAGAATTTGTGCAACTTTTTTCTCTTAAAGGCACAGTACCGTTTTATTTCTAAGTGTTATTTACTTTGATTACAGTGTTTTCCAAGCTTGCTTGTTACATTACTAGCCTGTTTAACAAGTCTGACACCAAGGAAAATCCTTGTTCAATATGTTTGGAAGCCATTGTGGTACCCCCTCTTAGAATGTGTCCCAATTGTACTGATGTTTTTTTCCAGTCCCTAAGAGGATTGTGAATATTATTGCTAAGGAGTTGGATAGACCAGGTATTCTGTTCATTCCCACTCCTGTTTTTAAGAAAATGTTTCCCATATCTGACACCATGCGGGACTCATGGCAGACAGTTCCTAAGGTGGAGGGAGCTATTTCTACTCTGTCTAAGCGTACAACTATACCTATTGAAGTCAGTTGTGCTTTCAAAGATCCTGTGGATAAAAAATTAGAGGGTCTCCTGAAGAAAATTTTTGTTCATCAAGGTTTTCTTCTTCAACCTATTGCGTGCATTGTTCCTGCAACTACTGCAGCTGCTTTCTGGTTTGAGGCTCTAGAAGAGGCTCTTCAGATGGAGACTCCATTAGAAGAAATTTTGGACAGAATTAAGGCCCTTAAATTGGCTAATTCTTTTATTACAGATGCCGCTTTTCAACTGGCTAAATTAGCGGCAAAGAATTCAGGTTTTGCCATTTTAGCACGCAGGGCGTTATGGCTTAAATCCTGGTCTGCTGATCTGTCATCTAAAACTAAACTTTTGAACATCCCTTTCAAAGGAAAGACCCTATTCGGGCCTGAACTGAAAGAGATTATTTCAGACATCACTGGAGGGAAAGGGCATGCCCTCCCTCAGGATAGATCAAATAAGATGAGGACCAAACAAAATAATTTTGGTTCATTTTGGAATTTCAAGAGTGGTCCCACTTCAGCTTCCTCTGCTGCAAAGCAAGAGGGGAATTTTGTCAGTCTGGAGACCTAACCAGGCTTGGAACAAGGGTAAACAGGCCAAGAAGCCTGCAGCTGCCTCTAAGACAGCATGAAGGGGTAGCCCCCGATCCAGGACCGGATCTAGTAGGGGGCAGACTCTCTCTCTTCGCTCAGGCTTGGGCAAGAGATGCTCACAATCCCTGGGTTTTATTCTGGAATTCAAAGGCTCTCTTCCAATGGGGACTTTTCACATTTCTCGATTGTCTGTAAACAGACAAAGAGAGAGGCATTCTTACGCTGTGTAGAAGACCTACATACCATGGGGGTGATCCGCCCAGTCCCAAAAGAGGAACAGGGGCTAGGTTTTTACTCAAACCTGTTTGTGGTTTTCAAAAAAGAGGGAACTTTCAGATCAATCTTGGATCTCAACATTTTAAACAAGTTCCTCAAAGTTCCTTCATTCAAGATGGAGACTATTCTGTCTATTCTACCTCTGATCCAGGAGGGTCAATATATGACCACCGTGGACTTAAAGGATGCGTATCTACACATCCCTATTCACAGAATTTTCACAAGGGTGCTAGGGTCCCTTCTGGCGGTTCTACGACCATGGGGCATAGCAGTGGCGCCTTATCTAGACGACATCTTATTTCAGGCGTCAACTTTCCAGCTATCCAAGTCTCACACAGACATTGTGTTGGCTTTTCTGAGATCTCACAGGTGGACGGTGAACATAAAAAAGAGTTCTCTCTTCCCTCTTATAAGAGTTTCCTTCCTAGGGACTCTGATAGACTCGGTAGAAATGAAAATATTTCTGATGGCGGTCAGAAAATCAAAGCTCTTAACCACTTGCCGAGCTATTCATTCCATTTCTCGGCCATCAGTGGCTCAGTATATGGAGGAAATCGGACTCATGGTAGCGGCAATGGGCATAGTTCCTTTTGCCCGCCTACACCTCAGACCACTACATCTATGCATGATCAAACAGTGGAATGGGGATTATGCAGATTTGTCTCCTCAACTGCATCTGGACCAGGAGACCAGAGATTCTCTTCTCTGGTGGTTGTCTCAAGACCACCTGTCTCAGGGAATGTGTTTCCGCAGGCCAGAGTGGCTCATTGTAACGACAGATACCAGCCTGCTAGGCTGGGATGCAGTCTGGAACTCCCTGAAAGCACAGGGCTTATGGTCTCGGGAGGAATCTCTTCTCCCAATAAATATTCTAGAACTGAGAGCGATATTCAATGCGCTTCATGCGTGGCCTCAGCTTGCTGCGGCCAAATTCATCAGGTTTCAGTCGGACAACATCACGACTGTAGTTTATATCAATCATCAAGGAGGAACAAGGAGTTCTCTAGCGATGATGGAGGTAACCAAAATAATCCGATGGGCAGAGGATCACTTTTGCCATCTCTCAGCAATTCACATCCCAGGAGTAGAGAACTGGGAGGCGGAACTCCATCCGGAGGTATTTGCCCAGCTGATTCAGCTATGGGGCACACCAGAATTGGATCTGATGGCGTCCCGTCAGAATGCCAAACTTTCTCGTTACGGGTCCAGGTCCCGGAATCCCAAGGCGGTACTGATAGATGCTCTAGCAGTGCCTTGGTTCTTCAATCTGGCCTATGTATTTCCTCTCCTTCTATGTCTGGTTGCCAGAATAAAGCAGGAGAGAGCTTCAGTGATTCTGATAGCACCTGCGTGGCCACGCAGGACTTGGTATGCAGACCTAGTGGACATGTCCTCGGTACTACCATGGACTCTGCCAATGAGGCAGGACCTTCTAATCCAAGGTCTGTTCACACATCCAAATCTAATTTCTCTGCGTCTGACTGCTTGGAGATTGAACGCCTGATTCTATCAAAGCGTGGTTTCTCTGAGTCGGTCATTGATAGCCATAGAAAGCCTGTCACCAGGAAGATCTATCATAAGATTTGGCGCAAATATCTTTATTGGTGTGAATCCAAAGGTTACTCGTGGAGTAAGATTAGGATTCCTAGAATATTGTCTTTTCTCCAAGAAGGTTTGGAGAAGGGATTATCAGATAGTTCCTTATAAGGACAAATATCTGCTTTGTCTATTCTTCTACACAAATGTCTGGCAGATGTCCCAGACGTTCGAGCATTTAGTCAGGCTTTGGTCAGAATCAAGCCTGTATTTAAACCTGTTGCTCCGCCATGGAGCCTAAATTTAGTTCTTAAAGTTCTTCAAGGGGTTCCGTTTCAACCTATGCATTCCATGGATATTAAGCTTCTATCTTGGAATGTTTTGTTTTTAGTAGCTATCTCTTCGGCTCGAAGAGTTTCTGTGCTATATGCTTTACAGTGTGATTCCCCTTATCTTATTTTCCATGCAGATAAGGTAGTTTTGCGTACCAAACCTGGGTTTCTTCCTAAGGTTGTTTCTTATAAGAATATCAATCAAGAGATTGTTGTTCCTTCACTGTGTCCTAATCCTTCTTCAAAGAAGGAACGTCTGTTGCACAATCTTGATGTGGTTCGTGCTTTAAAGTTCTACTTACAAGCAACTAAAGATTTCCGTCAAACATCTTCATTGTTTGTTGTTTATTCTGGTAAGCGGAGAGGTCAGAAGGCTACGGCTACCTCTCTTTCCTTTTGGCTGAAAAGCATCATCCGTTTGGCTTATGAGACTGCTGGCCAACAGTCTCCTGAAAGAATTACTGCTCATTCTACTAGAGCTGTGGCTTCCACATGGCTTTTAAAAATGAGGCTTCTGTTAAACAGATTTGTAATGCGGTGACTTGGTCTTCGTTTCATAGTTTTTCCAAATTTTCCAAATTTGATACTTTTGCTTCTTCGGAGGCTATTTTTGGGAGAAAGGTTCTACGAGCAGTGGTGCCTTCCGTTTAAGGTCCCTGTCTTGTCCCTCCCTTCATTCGTGTCCTAAAGCTTTGGTATTGGTATCCCACAAGTAAGGATGAATCCATGGACTCGATACATCTTACAAGAGAAAACATAATTTATGCTTACCTGATAAATTTATTTCTCTTGTGATGTATCGAGTCCACGGCCTGCCCTGTTTATTAAGACAGGCATATATATATATATATATATTTTTATTATTAAACTTTCAGTCACCACTGCACCCTATAGTTTCTCCTTTTTCTTCCTAGCCTTTGGTCGAATCACTGGGGGGTGGAGCTAAGGGGGGAGCTATATAGGCATCTCTGCTGTGGGTGCTCTCTCTGCCACTTCCTGTAGGGGAGGAAAATATCCCACAAGTAAGGATGAATCCGTGGACTTGATACATCACAAGAAAAATAAATTTATCAGGTAAGCATAAATTATGTTTTTTTCTGTTTGTTGTGCGTCTTTTAAAACTTCTCATAGAGTTGATGAAATTTCAAATGATGGTAACATACTGATTTATCTTTCTCTGATGAGGATCTATTTGATTCAGAAGATCCTGCCTCAGATATTGACACTGACAAATCCTCTTATTTATTTAAAATGGAGGATATTCATTCTTTATTAAAGGAAGTGCTCTTGATATTAAAACTAGTAAACGTTTAAATTCTGTTTATAAACCTCCTGTGGTTATTCCAGAGGTTTTTCCAGTTCTTGATGCTATTTCTGATATGATTTCTAAAGAATGGAATAGGTCTGGTACTTCTTTTATTCCTTCTTCAAGGTTTAAAAAAATTGTATCCTTTGCCAGCAGTTAGATTGGAGTTTTGGGAAAAGATCCCCAAAGTTGATGGGGCTATCTCTACTCTTGCTAAACGTACTACTATTCCTATGGAAGATAGTACTTCTTTTAAAGATCCTTTTGATAGGAAACTTAAACCTTATCTAAGGAAGGCTTATTTATATTCAGGTCATCTTCTTAGGCCTGCAATTTCTTTGGCTGATGTTGCAGCTGCTTCAACTTTTTGGTTGGAAACTTTAGCGCAACAAGTGTCGGATCATGATTTGTCTAGCATTGTTAAGCCGATTCAACATGCTAATAATTTTATTTGTGATGCCATTTTTGATATAATCAAAATTGATGTTAGATATATGTCTTTAGCTATTTTAGCTAGAAGAGCTTTGTGGCTTAAATCTTGGAATACTGATATTACTTCTAAGTCCAGATTGCTATTTCTTTCTTTCCAAGGTAATAAATTATTTGGTTCTCAGTTGGATTCAATAATTTTCAACTGTCACAAAGCTCTTCTAGCTAAAAACTCGGGTGGAAGCAGTGGATGCGTTGACACTTCCTTGGTGTTATCAACCTGCTTATATTTTCCCGTCTCTAGTTCTTCTTCCAAAAGTGATCTCCAAGATCATCATGGAGCAATCATTTGTGCTGCTGGTGGCTCCAGCATGGCCTCACAGGTTTTGGTATGCAGATCTTATTCGGATGTCCAGTTGCCAACCTTGGCCACTTCCATTAAGGCCAGACCTTCTATCGCAAGGTCCGTTTTTCCATCAGGATCTCAAATCATTAAATTTGAAGGTATGGAAATTGAACGCTTAATGCTTAGTCATAGAGGTTTCTCTGACTCAGTGATTAATACTATGTTGCAGGCTCGTAAATCTGTTTCTAGAAAAATTTATTATCGAGTTTAGAAGACTTACATTTCATGGAGTTCTTCTCATAAATATTCTTGCCATTCTTTTAGAATTCCTAGAATTTTACAGTTTCTTCAGGATGCTTTGGATAAAGGTTTGTCTGCAAGTTCCTTGAAACAACAAATCTCTGCTCTTTCTGTTTTATTCCACAGAAAAATTGCTAAGCTTCCTGATATTCACTGTTTTGTACAAGCTTTGGTTCGTATCAAGCCTGTCATTAAATCAATCTCTCCTCCTTGGAGTCTTAATTTGGTTTTGAAGGCTTTACAGGCTCCTCCATTTGAGCCTATGCATTCTTTGGACATTAAACTACTTTCTTGGAAAGTGTTGTTCCTTTTGGCCATCTCTTCTGCTAGAAGATTTTCTGAATTATTTGCTCTCTCTTGTGATTCTCCTTTTCTGATGTTTCATCAGGATAAGGCAGTTTTGCGGATTTCATTTAAATTCTTAGTTGTGAATTCTAACAACATTAATAGAGAAATTGTTATTCCTTCTTTGTGTCCTATTCCTAAGAATTCTTTGGAGAGATCTTTACATTCTTTGGATGTGGTGTGAGCTCTGAAATATTATGTTGAAGCTACTAAAGATTTCAGGAAGACTTCTACTCTATTTGTTATCTTTTCTGGCTCCAGGAAAGGTCAGAAGGCTTCTGCAGTTTCTTTGGCATCATGGTTAAAGCTTTTGATTCATCAAGCTTATTTGGAGTCGGGTAAAGCCCCGCCTCAGAGAATTACAGCTCATTCTACTAGATCAGTTTCCACTTCTTGGGCTTTGAAGAATGAAGCTTCAGTTGATCAGATTTGCAAAGCAGCAACTTGGTCTTCTTTGCATACTTTTACTAAAGTCTACCATTTTGATGTATTTGCTTCTTCGGAAGAAGTTTTTGGTAGGAAAGTTCTTCAGGTAGCAGTTTCAGTTTGATTCTTCTGCTTATGATTTAAGTTTTTATTTTTTGAGAATAAACTTATATTTGGGTTGTGGATTTTTTTTCAGCGAAATGGCTGTTTTTATATTGTCCCTCCCTCTCTAGTGACTCTTGCGTGGAGTTCCACATCTTGGGTATTGCTATCCCATACGTCACTAGCTCATGGACTCTTGCCAATTACATGAAAGAAAACATAATTTATGTAAGAACTTACCTGATAAATTAATTTCTTTCATATTGGCAAGAGTCCATGAGGCCCACCCTTTTTATGGTGGTTATGATTTTTTTGTATAAAGCACAGTTATTTCCGAATTCCTTTGTTGATGCTTTTTACTCCTTTCTTTTTCACCCCACTTCTTGGCTATTCATTAAACTGAATTGTTGGTGTGGTGAGGGGTGTATTTTTTAGGCATTTTGAGGTTTGGGAAACTTTGCCCCTCCTGGTAGGATTGTATATATTCCATACGTCACTAGCTCATGGACTCTTGCCAATATGAAAGAAATAAATTTATCAGGTAAGTTCTTACATAAATTATGTTTTTCAGCTATTTCAAATTTCACAAATTCCCCTTTTCCTCTTTCTGACCATCATCTCCTAACTTGCAACATCACTTCTCTCCCTACAACCCCCCTTCCTCTACCCCTTACACCAAACTTCACAGAAGCACTAAGTCATTAGATCAGCAACAGCTTGCTTGCTCTCTTGAACCTCTCCTCTCTTCCATCACCTCCTTTTCCTGCCCTGACCAATCTATCTACCACTATAACTCCACCCTTACATCGGTCATTGACACTCTGGCCCCTCCTACCATAGCTCAGAAACCACACTCTCATCCTCAGCCTTGGCATACTCCTCCGACACGGTACCTACGCAGATGTTCCCGTACTGCTGAGTGACACTGGAGAAAATCTCGGAGTTCAGCTGACTTTCTTCACTACAAGTTCATCCTGAACTCCTACTATTCTGCCCTTAATCTTTATAAGCAACAATACTTCTCTAATCTCATCTCTTCTCTTTCCTCTAACCCAAAACGTCTTTTTTCCACGTTCAATACTCTTCTCTGCCCACCCCCACCTCCTAATACAACTTCTCTCTCAGCTCAAGATTTTGCCAGCAACTTCAATAACAAAATTGACTCCATCAGAAATGAAATCACCTCTAAACTTACTACCAATCTTCCACCCCCTGAAAGCTCACAATCATTCAAAACCCAAATACCCTTAAATTTAGCTCTTTTGCCCCTGTTACAGAGGAATAAGTTTCTGCCTTTATACTGTCCCTCTCTTTGTCCCTGCCTTTATACTGTCCCTCTCTTCTACCCATACCCCCATACTCACACACATTTTCAACCTCTCCATCAGCACTGGTATATTTCCCTCATCTCTAAAACATGCACTGGTCACACCTATTCTCAAAAAACCTTCCCTCGATCCAACCTCCCCATCTAACTACCATCCTATTTCCCTACTCCCTCTTGCCTCAAAGCTCCTTGAAAAGTATATGCACGTCTATCCCATTTCCTTACACTATACTCTCTCCTTGACCCACTGCAATCTGGATTTCGTCCCTATCACTCTACAGAGACAGCAATAGTCAAGGTTACCAATAACCTACTTACAGCAAAATCCAAAGGCCACTTCTCTCTGCTTATCCTCCTTGATCTGTCTGCAGCCTTTAACACTGTTGACCACCCTCTTTTGCTCCAAAGCCTCCAATCCTTCGGCATCTGTGACACAGCTCTCTTGTGGTTCTCTTCCTATCTATCTAACCGTACCTTTAGTGTAGCCTTCTCCGGAGCATCCTCTGCCCCGTTACCACTTTCTGTTGGGGTACCTCAAATGTCTGTCCTCGGTCCGCTTCTCTTTTCAATCTATACGTCATCATTAGGTTCCTTAATAAAGTCCCATGGGTTTCTATAACATTTGTATGCCGATGACACCCAAATCTACCTCTGTCCTCTCACTACCTTAAGCTAAATCTCTCCAAAACTGAACTCCTTTTTTTCCCCCTTCTTCCAAATCTCCACCCCCCAATTTTTTATAACTGTTGATAATTCCATCATTACACCTACCCCGCATGCCCGATGTCTTGGGGTCACAATTGACTCAGACCTTTCCTTCACTAAGATTTTAATCCACTCTCTCACCCTTTCCCATCTCGACTACTGCAACTCCGTCCTCTCTGGTCTACCTAGCTGCCGCCTAGCTCCTTTACAATCTATAATGAATGTGCTTAGAGGAATGTGGCTGCACCTCACTGACGAGGCCCATAGGAGGCCAAAACGATCGTCTGGGGTTGTCATGTTCCTTGTTCAGAGGAGAATTGCCTGGTATTTCGGGACTGGACTGACCTTACTTGTCGGAATCAGACTGATATACTTCAGCACACTGGTCTAAAAGAGGCTGCTTCTGGGTGGTAAATCACCATAGAACTAGTTGATGAGCTGTTGTTCATTCCAGGTAGAGTGCTTCTCTTTTCGTATACAATATATATATATATATACCTCCTATATATATATATATATATATCTATATATATATAACTTGTAATACGAGCTAAAAAATCTGACGCCTGCAAACAGCTGCATTAAACCCCTTTTCACTTGCGTGCAACAGTTAGCCCGACACTCGTAATCTAGCCCTTAATGGGAGAAAAATGTACAGTACACTGTCTCTTTAAGATAAAAAGTGAGTTTATTTAACCCCTTCAGGACCTGGAAATTTAGAGAAAAACATTTTGGGGGGTAGTTATCAAGCCGTCAACCTCAAATACGCTGGAATTCCGCAGCGTATTTGTGGCGAGGCTGATTCGCCTTAGTTATCAAAGGCTCGAGACCGGCAAAAGTAGAATTTTGTGACGTAAGCTTCGATCCGCCGGACTCAGTCCGACACAGATCGATTCTTACGTCACTCCAGATGTTCCGCACACAAGTGCGGCACATTCTCACTACTTTTGCTAGCTATCAAAAAACTAGCAGGTACGCTCGGCACTTTTACGGCCCAGCGTACCTGGTTTTCAATCCGCCACCCCTGGAGGCGGCGGATCCCATAGGAATCAATGGGAGTCTGACCATAGCGAAAGTACAAGTTCGCTGCTGACAGACATCCCATTGATTTCTATGGGAGCTGTCTACACCTAACACCCTAACATGTACCCCGAGTCTAAACACCACTAATCTGACCCCCCCTACACCGCCGCAACTAAATAAAGTTATTACCCCCTAAACCGCCGCTCCCGGAGCCCACCGCAAGCTACTCTATACATATTAACCCCTAAACCGCCGCTCCCGGAGCCCACCGCAACTATAATAAATGTATTAACCCCTAAACCGCCGCTCCCTGAACCCGCCGCAACCTATATTAAATGTATTAACCCCTAATCTGCCCCCCCTACACCGTCGCCACCTATAATAAATTTATTAACCCCTATCCTGCCCCCCACTACGCCGCCGCCACTGTAATAAAATTATTAACCCCTAAACCTAAGTCTAACCCTAACCCTAACGCCCCCTAACTTAAATATTAATTAAATACATCTAAATAAATTAACTCTTATTAACTAAATGAATCCTATTTAAAACTAAATACTTACCTTTAAAATAAACCCTAATATAGCTACAATATAAATAATAATTATATTCTAGCTATCTTAGGATTTATTTTTATTTTACAGGTACCTTTCAATTTATTTTAACCATGTACAATAGCTATTAAATAGTTATTAACTATTTAATAGCTTACCTAGCTAAAATAAAGAGAAATGTACCTGTGAAATAAATCCTAACCTAAGTTACAATTACACCTAACACTACACTATACTTTAATAAATTATTCCTATTTAAAAATAAATACTTACCTGTAAAATAAACCCTAAGATAGCTACAATGTAATTAATACTTATATTATAGCTATCTTAGGATTTATATTTAGTTTACAGGTAACTTTGTATTTATTTTAGCTAGTTAGAATAGTTATTAAATAGTTATTAACTATTTAATAACTACCTAGCTAAAAGAAATACAAAATTACCTGTAAAATAAATCCTAACTTAAGTTACAATTAAACCTAATACTACACTATCATTAAATTAATTAAATAAACTACCTACAAATAACTACAATGAAATACAATTACATAAACTAACTAAAGTACAAAAAATAAAAAAAGCTAAGTTACAAAAAATAAAAAATTAAGTTACAAACATGTTAAAAATATTACAACAATTTTAAGCTACTTACACCTAATCTAAGCCCCCTAATAAAATAACAAACCCCCCCAAAATAAAAAAAATCCCTACCCTATTCTAAATTACATAAATTTCAAAGCTCTTTTACCTTACCAGCCCTTAAAAGGGCCATTTGTGGGGGCATGCCCCAAAAAGTTCAGCTCTTTTGCCTGTAAAAGAAAAATACAACCCCCCCCAACATTAAAACCCACCACCCACATACCCCTAATCTAACCCAAACCCCCCTTACAAAAACCTAACACTAATCCCCTGAAGATCATCCTACCTTGAGTCGTCTTCACTCAGCCGAGCCACCGATGGAACTGAAGAGGACATCCGGAGCGGAAGAAGTTAATCCTCCAAGCGGCGCTGAAGAAATCTTCCATCCGATGAAGTCATCATCCAGGCGGCGCTGAAGAAGTCTTCGATCCGGCCGATGTCATCTTCAAAGAGGCGCTGAAGAGGTCTTCTATCCGGGCGAAGTCATCTTCCAAGCCGGGTCTTGAATCTTCCTTCCGCCGACGCGGCACCACCTTCTTCACCGACGGACTACGACGAATGACGGCTCCTTTAAGGGACGTCATCCAAGATGGCGTCCCCTCAATTCCGATTGGCTGATAGGATTCTATCAGCCAATCGGAATTAAGGTAGGAAAAATCTGATTGGCTGATGGAATCAGCCAATCAGATTGAGCTCGCATTCTATTGGCTGTTCCGATCAGCCAATAGAATGCGAGCTCAATCTGATTGGCTGATTGGATCAGCCAATCGGATTGAACTTGAATCTGATTGGCTGATTCCATCAGCCAATCAGATTTTCCTACCTTAATTCCGATTGGCTGATAGAATCCTATCAGCCAATCGGAATTGAGGGGACGCCATCTTGGATGACGTCCCTTAAAGGAGCCGTCATTCGTCGTAGTCCGTCGGTGAAGAAGGTGGTTCCGCGTCGGCGGAAGGAAGATTCAAGACCCGGCTTGGAAGATGACTTCGCCCGGATAGAAGACCTCTTCAGCGCCTCTTTGAAGATGACATCGGCCGGATCGAAGACTTCTTCAGCGCCGCCTGGATGATGACTTCATCGGATGGAAGATTTCTTCAGCGCCGCTTGGAGGATTAACTTCTTCCGCTCCGGATGTCCTCTTCAGTTCCATCGGTGGCTCGGCTGAGTGAAGACGACTCAAGGTAGGATGATCTTCAGGGGATTAGTGTTAGGTTTTTGTAAGGGGGGTTTGGGTTAGATTAGGGGTATGTGGGTGGTGGGTTTTAATGTTGGGGGGGTTGTATTTTTCTTTTACAGGCAAAAGAGCTGAACTTTTTGGGGCATGCCCCCACAAATGGCCCTTTTAAGGGCTGGTAAGGTAAAAGAGCTTTGAAATTTATGTAATTTAGAATAGGGTAGGGATTTTTTTTATTTTGGGGGGCTTTTTTATTTTATTAGGGGGCTTAGATTAGGTGTAAGTAGCTTAAAATTGTTGTAATATTTTTAACATGTTTGTAACTTAATTTTTTATTTTTTGTACTTTAGTTAGTTTATGTAATTGTATTTCATTGTAGTTATTTGTAGGTAGTTTATTTAGTTAATTTAATGATAGTGTAGTATTAGGTTTAATTGTAACTTAGGTTAGGATTTATTTTACAGGTAATTTTGTATTTCTTTTAGCTAGGTAGTTATTAAATAGTTAATAACTATTTAATAACTATTCTAACTAGCTAAAATAAATACAAAGTTACCTGTAAAATAAATATAAATCCTAAGATAGCTAGAATATAATTATTATTTATATTGTAGCTATCTTAGGGTTTATTTTACAGGTAAGTATTTAGTTTTAAATAGGAATAATTTATTAAAGTATAGTGTAGTGTTAGGTGTAATTGTAACTTAGGTTAGTTTTTATTTTACAGGTTAATTTCAGTTTATTTTAGCTAGGTAAGCTATTAAATGGTTAATAACTATTTAATAGTTATTGTACATGGTTAAAATAAATTGAAAGGTACCTGTAAAATAAATATAAATCCTAAGATAGCTAGAATATAATTATTATTTATATTGTAGCTATATTAGGGTTTATTTTATAAGTAAGTATTTAGTTTTAAATAGGATTCATTTAGTTAATAAGAGTTAATTTATTTAGATGTATTTAATTAATATTTAAGTTAGGGGGGCGTTATGGTTAGGGTTAGACTTAGGTTTAGGGGTTAATCATTTTATTACAGTGGCGGCGGCGTAGTGGGGGGCAGGATAGGGGTTAATAAATTTATTATAGGTTGCGGCGGGTTCATGGAGCGGCGGTTTAGGGGTTAAACTATTTATTTAGTTGCGGAGAGGTGCGGGATCAGCAGGATAGGGGTTAATAATTTTATAATAGAGGGCGACGGTATAGGGGGGGCAGGATAGGGGTTACTAGGTATAATGTAGGTGGCAGCGGTGTCCGGGAGCGGCGGTTTAGGGGTTAATACATTTATAAGACTTGCGGCGGGGTCTAGGAGCGGCGGTTTAGGGGTTAATACATTTATAAGACTTGCGGCGGGGTCTAGGAGCGGCGGTTTAGGGGTTAATACATTTATAAGACTTGCGGCGGGGTCTAGGAGCGGCGGTTTAGGGGTTAGTAACTTTATTTAGTTGCGGGGGCCTCCGGGGGCGCCGGTATAGGGGGTAGAACAGTGTAGTTTAGTGTGAGTGCTTAGTGACAGGCTAGCAATAAAGCTGGGAAAAAGCCGAAGGGCAGCGAGATCGGATGAGTGATAACTGTCACAGTCCGCTGCTCATCGCCCCGCGGCTTTTTGACAGCTTTATTTGATAACTTAGGCGAACGTATTCAAGGTCCGCGGCGGCGAAGGTAGGCGAGCTTAGGCGGACGTATTGGGCCGGCGAAGCCAGAAAAGTAGACGGCTTGATAACTACCCCCCTTTGTATTTTAACTATTACTCAATTTTAACAGAAATAGTTTTTTAGTTTTTCTTTTTTAAATTTACTTATCAAAACTATATATTGTTTTAGTGGACAACCTTAAAGCATTGATCTATGCCGATTTTGGTATATTTCCTGCCACCGGTTTGCCACCAAATGTGATCAAATAAAAACCCAAAAATGTTCACTTTTTCACAAACTTTGGGTTTCTCACTGAAATTATTTACATACCACTTGTGCAATCATAACACAAATGTTTGTAAAAGCTTCTCTGGTATCTCCTTGAAAAATAACAGACTTGTTTGTTTTTGCCATTGCTTTTGGTAATTAGAAAGTTGCAATTGCATTTGTGCTGCACACTTCTAATATTCCTGGCAGTGAAGGGGTTAATTAGATAGCTTGTAAGGGTAATTTTATATGTAGTGTAGAGAATTTGCTGCTATCTGACACCTCCAACCCCCTGATCCCTACCTGATCCCTCCCAAACAGCTCTCTTTCCACCCTAGAGAGTCACTTATAATCTAGCCCTCTATGTTCTACATACAGTAATAAGACTACTTGAATTGGATAACAGGGACTTTCTCCAACATAGGTGTGTCCGGTCCACGGCGTCATCCTTACTTGTGGGATATTCTCTTCCCCAACAGGAAATGGCAAAGAGCCCAGCAAAGCTGGTCACATGATCCCTCCTAGGCTCCGCCTTCCCCAGTCATTCTCTTTGCCGTTGTACAGGCAACATCTCCACGGAGATGGCTTAGAGTTTTTTGGTGTTTAACTGTAGTTGTTATTATTCAATCAAGAGTTTGTTATTTTAAAATAGTGCTGGTATGTACTATTTACTCTGAAACAGAAAAGAGATGAAGATTTCTGTTTGTAAGAGGAAAATGATTTTAGCAACCGTTACTAAAATCGATGGCTGTTTCCACACAGGACTGTTGAGAGGAATTAACTTCAGTTGGGGGAAACAGTGTGCAGACTTTTGCTGCTTGAGGTATGACACATTTCTAACAAGACGATGTAATGCTGGAAGCTGTCATTTTCCCTATGGGATCCGGTAAGCCATTTTTATTACATAAAGAAAAAAAGGGCTTCACAAGGGCTTTTAAGACTGTAGACATTTTTCTGGGCTAAAACGATTCATATATAAGCATATTTTATACCCCATAGCCTTGAGGAATTATTTTAATCTTGGGAACTATGTAAAATAACCGGCAGGCACTGTATTGGTCACCTTATTCTCTAGGGGCTTTCCCTAATCATAGGCAGAGTCTCATTTTCGCGCCTCTATTGCGCACTTGTTTTTGGGAAGCATGACATGCAGATGCATGTGTGAGGAGCTCTGATACATAGAAAAGACTTTCTGAAGGCGTCATTTGGTATCGTATTCCCCTTTGGGCTTGGTTGGGTCTCAGCAAAGCAGATACCAGGGACTGTAAAGGGGTTAAATATAAAAACGGCTCCGGTTCCGTTATTTTAAGGGTTAAAGCTTCCAAATTTGGTGTGCAATACTTTTAAGGCTTTAAGACACTGTGGTGAAATTTTGGTGAACAATTCCTTCATACTTTTTCACAATTGCAGTAATAAAGTGTGTTCAGTTTAAAATTTAAAGTGACAGTAACGGTTTATTTTAAAACGTTTTTTGTACTTTGTTATCAAGTTTATGCCTGTTTAACATGTCTGAACTACCAGATAGACTGTGTTCTGAATGTGGGGAAGCCAAGGTTCCTTCTCATTTAAATAGATGTGATTTATGTGACACAAAATTTAGAGAAAATGATGCCCAAGATGATTCCTCAAGTGAGGGGAGTAAGCATGGTACTGCATCATCCCCTCCTTCGTCTACACCAGTCTTGCCCACACAGGAGGCCCCTAGTACATCTAGTGCGCCAATACTCCTTACTATGCAACAATTAACGGCTGTAATGGATAATTCTATCAAAAACATTTTAGCCAAAATGCCCACTTATCAGCGAAAGCGCGACTGCTCTGTTTTAGAAAATACTGAAGAGCATGAGGACGCTGATGATATTGGTTCTGAAGTGCCCCTACACCAGTCTGAGGGGGCCAGGGAGGTTTTGTCTGAGGGAGAAATTTCAGATTCAGGGAAAATTTCTCAACAAGCTGAACCTGATGTGATTACATTTAAATTTAAATTGGAACATCTCCGCGCTCTGCTTAAGGAGGTGTTATCTACTCTGGATGATTGTGAGAATTTGGTCATTCCAGAGAAACTATGTAAAATGGACAAGTTCCTAGAGGTCCCGGGGCCCCCCGAAGCTTTTCCTATACCCAAGCGGGTGGCGGACATTGTAAATAAAGAATGGGAAAGGCCCGGTATACCTTTCGTCCCTCCCCCCATATTTAAAAAATTGTTTCCTATGGTCGACCCCAGAAAGGACTTATGGCAGACAGTCCCCAAGGTCGAGGGGGCGGTTTCTACTCTAAACAAACGCACCACTATACCCATAGAAGATAGTTGTGCTTTCAAAGATCCTATGGATAAAAAATTAGAAGGTTTGCTTAAAAAGATGTTTGTTCAGCAAGGTTACCTTCTACAACCAATTTCATGCATTGTTCCTGTCACTACAGCAGCGTGTTTCTGGTTCGATGAACTGGAAAAGGCGCTCAATAATAATTCTTCTTCTTATGAGGAGATTATGGACAGAATTCATGCTCTCAAATTGGCTAATTCTTTCACCCTAGACGCCACTTTGCAATTGGCTAGGTTAGCGGCGAAAAATTCTGGTTTTGCTATTGTGGCGCGCAGAGCGCTTTGGCTAAAATCTTGGTCAGCGGATGCGTCTTCCAAGAACAAATTGCTTAACATTCCTTTCAAGGGGAAAACGCTGTTTGGCCCTGACTTGAAAGAGATTATCTCTGATATCACTGGGGGCAAGGGCCACGCCCTTCCTCAGGATAGGTCTTTCAAGGCCAAAAATAAACCTAATTTTCGTCCCTTTCGCAGAAACGGACCAGCCCCAAGTGCTACGTCCTCTAAGCAAGAGGGTAATACTTCTCAAGCCAAGCCAGCCTGGAGGCCAATGCAAGGCTGGAACAAAGGAAAGCAGGCCAAGAAACCTGCCACTGCTACCAAGACAGCATGAGATGTTGGCCCCCGATCCGGGACCGGATCTGGTGGGGGGCAGACTCTCTCTCTTCGCTCAGGCTTGGGCAAGAGATGTTCTGGATCCTTGGGCGCTAGAAATAGTCTCCCACGGTTATCTTCTGGAATTCAAGGGGCTTCCCCCAAGGGGGAGGTTCCACAGGTCTCAATTGTATTCAGACCAATCTTAGATCTCAAGATCCTAAACAAGTTTCTCAAGGTTCCATCGTTCAAAATGGAAACCATTCGAACAATTCTTCCTTCCATCCAGGACGGTCAATTCATGACCACGGTGGATTTAAAGGATGCGTATCTACATATTCCTATCCACAAGGAACATCATCGGTTCCTAAGGTTCGCATTCCTGGACAAGCATTACCAGTTTGTGGCACTTCCGTTCGGATTAGCCACTGCTCCAAGAATTTTCACAAAGGTACTAGGGTCCCTTCTAGCGGTGCTAAGACCAAGGGGCATTGCAGTAGTACCTTACTTGGACGACATTCTGATTCAAGCGTCGTCCCTTCCACAAGCAAAGGCTCACACGGACATTGTCCTGGCCTTTCTCAGATCTCACGGGTGGAAAGTGAACGTAGAAAAAAGTTCTCTATCTCCGTCAACAAGGGTTCCCTTCTTGGGAACAATAATAGACTCCTTAGAAATGAGGATTTTTCTGACAGAGGCCAGAAAATCAAAACTTCTAAACTCTTGTCAAATACTTCATTCTGTTCCTCTTCCTTCCATAGCGCAGTGCATGGAAGTAATAGGTTTGATGGTAGCGGCAATGGACATAGTTCCTTTTGCGCGAATTCATCTAAGACCATTACAACTGTGCATGCTCAGTCAGTGGAATGGGGACTATACAGACTTGTCTCCGACGATACAAGTAGATCAGAGGACCAGAGATTCACTCAGTTGGTGGCTGTCCCTGGACAACCTGTCACAGGGGATGAGCTTCCGCAGACCAGAGTGGGTCATTGTCACGACCGACGCCAGTCTGGTGGGCTGGGGCGCGGTCTGGGGACCCCTGAAAGCTCAGGGTCTTTGGTCTCGGGAAGAATCTCTTCTCCCGATAAATATTCTGGAACTGAGAGCGATATTCAATGCTCTCAAGGCTTGGCCTTAGCTAGCAAAGGCCAAGTTCATACGGTTTCAATCTGACAACATGACGACTGTTGCGTACATCAACCATCAGGGGGGAACAAGGAGTTCCCTGGCGATGGAAGAAGTGACCAAAATCATTCAATGGGCGGAGACTCACTCCTGCCACTTGTCTGCAATCCACATCCCAGGAGTGGAAAATTGGGAAGCGGATTTTCTGAGTCGTCAGACTTTTCATCCGGGGGAGTGGGAACTCCATCCGGAAATCTTTGCCCAAATTACTCAATTGTGGGGCATTCCAGACATGGATCTGATGGCCTCTCGTCAGAACTTCAAGGTTCCTTGCTACGGGTCCAGATCCAGGGATCCCAAGCCGACTCTAGTAGATGCACTAGTAGCACCTTGGACCTTCAAACTAGCTTATGTATTCCCGCCGTTTCCTCTCATCCCCAGGCTGGTAGCCAGGATCAATCAGGAGAGGGCATCTGTGATCTTGATAGCTCCTGCGTGGCCACGCAGGACTTGGTATGCAGACCTGGTGAATATGTCATCGGCTCCACCATGGAAGCTACCTTTGAGACGAGACCTTCTTGTTCAAGGTCCATTCGAACATCCGAATCTGGTCTCACTCCAACTGACTGCTTGGAGATTGAACGCTTGATCTTATCAAAGCGAGGGTTCTCAGATTCTGTCATTGATACTCTTGTTCAGGCCAGAAAGCCTGTAACTAGAAAAATCTACCACAAAATATGGAAAAAATATATCTGTTGGTGTGAATCTAAAGGATTCCCTTGGGACAAGGTAAAAATTCCTAAGATTCTATCCTTTCTTCAAGAAGGTTTGGAGAAAGGATTATCTGCAAGTTCTTTGAAGGGACAGATTTCTGCCTTGTCTGTGTTACTTCACAAAAAGCTGGCAGCTGTGCCAGATGTTCAAGCCTTTGTTCAGGCTCTGGTTAGAATCAAGCCTGTTTACAAACCTTTGACTCCTCCTTGGAGTCTCAATTTAGTTCTTTCAGTTCTTCAGGGGGTTCCGTTTGAACCCTTACATTCCGTTGATATTAAGTTATTATCTTGGAAAGTTTTGTTTTTGGTTGCAATTTCTTCTGCTAGAAGAGTTTCAGAATTATCTGCTCTGCAGTGTTCTCCTCCTTATCTGGTGTTCCATGCAGATAAGGTGGTTTTACGTACTAAACCTGGTTTTCTTCCGAAAGTTGTTTCTAACAAAAACATTAACCAGGAGATAGTCGTGCCTTCTTTGTGTCCGAATCCAGTTTCAAAGAAGGAACGTTTGTTGCACAATTTGGATGTAGTTCGTGCTCTAAAATTCTATTTAGATGCTACAAAGGATTTTAGACAAACATCTTCTTTGTTTGTTGTTTATTCTGGTAAAAGGAGAGGTCAAAAAGCAACTTCTACCTCTCTCTCTTTCTGGATTAAAAGCATCATCAGATTGGCTTACGAGACTGCCGGACGGCAGCCTCCTGAAAGAATCACAGCTCATTCCACTAGGGCTGTGGCTTCCACATGGGCCTTCAAGAACGAGGCTTCTGTTGATCAGATATGTAAGGCAGCGACTTGGTCTTCACTGCACACTTTTACTAAATTTTACAAATTTGATACTTTTGCTTCTTCTGAGGCTATTTTTGGGAGAAAGGTTTTGCAAACCGTGGTGCCTTCCATCTAGGTGACCTGATTTGCTCCCTCCCTTCATCCGTGTCCTAAAGCTTTGGTATTGGTTCCCACAAGTAAGGATGACGCCGTGGACCGGACACACCTATGTTGGAGAAAACAGAATTTATGTTTACCTGATAAATTACTTTCTCCAACGGTGTGTCCGGTCCACGGCCCGCCCTGGTTTTTTAATCAGGTCTGATAATTTATTTTCTTTAACTACAGTCACCACGGTATCATATGATTTCTCCTATGCAAATATTCCTCCTTTACGTCGGTCGAATTACTGGGGAAGGCGGAGCCTAGGAGGGATCATGTGACCAGCTTTGCTGGGCTCTTTGCCATTTCCTGTTGGGGAAGAGAATATCCCACAAGTAAGGATGACGCCGTGGACCGGACACACCGTTGGAGAAAGTAATTTATCAGGTAAACATAAATTCTGTTTTTCTTTCGACTTCCCTGACTCACCCCCTCTGTCACAACACAAAAATATTTGGTATAGGTTCTAGTGTGATATTTCTTCAGTGATATTATGTAATATCACTTGTAAGCAATAGATCAGTTTTTTTATATTGTGTTTTTATTGCATATTTATGTTGTGTCTCCAGGGTATTTCGAATTATGGATGATGATAACAGCAGATCCCTTGATTTTAAAGAATTTCTAAAAGGATTGAATGATTATGGGGTCGTAATTGAAAAAACTGAAGCTCAGGATATTTTCTCAGTATTTGACAAAGACAAAAGTGGAACCATAGATTTTGATGAATTCCTTGTCACATTACGGGTAAGTCAGATAAAATCAAGTTATTATTTTTTCCATTTTAATTTATGTTTTTACTGGTAACCAGGACAGGATAAAACTGTAATATTTACTTTATAGTATTTGCTGTTTCTAGAACCCTGGGGTGTTAAAGCCGCATACATATAATAAAGAAATGCTATTCACATTTAGGGCTAGATTATAAATGGAGCACAATCAATAACGCAGGGCGCTTTATCTTTTGCGTGACTATGCGCAAAGAATAATTCACAATCTTGTACTAGAAGTAGATGCTTTAATATCTTAGCCAAAGCATTTTAATGTGGCTGAATCATATTTAGCGTGCCCTATACTTTAAATGGATATAGCAGAGAGCACTATTAGCACATGCTCATTTTACAAGTAGTGAGATAAATGTTTATCTTAAAGGGGATACTCAAGTCAAAATTAAACTTTCATGATTCAGATAAAACATTCAATTTTAACCCCTTAATGACAGAGGACGTGCCAGGTACGTCATAGAAAAAACTCCCCTTAACGACAATTGACGTACCTGGCACGTCCTCTGTTGTTTGAAGTGCTGGAAGCGATCATGATCGCTTCCAGCTGCTTCCAGGGGATTGTAGTGATGCCTCAATATTGAGGCATCACTGCAATCCCCTATTTTACCCACCGATGCAGAAAGGGCCACTCTGTGGCCCTCTCTGCATCGGCTATTGATTGCAAAACATTCGATTACGTTGGTGGGTGGGAGCAGCTTCCTGGAGCTTGTTGCGATGTGTCTTACCAGGATCGGATATAGCCTTGTGTTCGGTTGTGGCGGCGGCGGCGGGGGGGGGCGGAGGGGGGGTGCGCGCTCGTGCGTGCGCATGCAAAACATGGATTCATGTACAAAAAAAACTGATGGCGAGTGGTGTCTCAGTTGTTTAGTAAGGGATCTGGGAGGGGGAGGTATGTAGATTGTTCAGGGGGGGCCTGCTACACTACAGAAAACACATTTTTATTATAAAAAAGTAAAATAAAACAATTTTTGGGGGCAAATTGGGTACTGGCAGACAGCTGCCAGTACCCAAGATGGCGGCAAATAGGTAGATGGGGATGGTTAGGGAAATGTATGGGGGGGATCAGGGAGGTTGTGGGGTAAGGGGGATCCATCACTGCACACTGTATGAAAAAAAATTAAAAAAAATTATAAATGCTTTTTATTTCAGTACTGGCAGACTTTCTGCCAGTACTTAAGATGGCGATGGCAATTGTGAGGTGGGGGAGGGAAGAGAGCTGTTTGAGGGGGGTCATGGGGGGATCAGGGGGTGGGATGTGTCAGGTGGGAGGCTGATCTCTACACTAAAGCTAAAAATTAACCCTGCAAGCTACCTAATTAACCCCTTAACTGCTGGGCATATTACAAGTGTGGTGCGCAGCAGCATTTAACGGCCTTATTATTACCAAAAAGCAAAGCCAAAGCTATACATGTCTGCTATTTCTGAAGAAAGGGGATCCTAGAGAAGCATTTACAACCATTTGTGCCATAATTGCACAAGCTGTTTGTAAATAATTTCAGTGAGAAACCTAAAATTGTGAAAAATTTAACAGTTTTTTTTATTTGATCGTATTTGGCGGTGAAATGGTGGCATGAAATATACCAAAATGGGCCTAGATCAATACTTGGGGTTGTCTACTACACTAAACTAAAGCTAAAATTAAACCTAAAAGCTCCCTACAAGCTCCCTAATTAACCCCTTCACTGCTGGGCATAATACACGTGTGGTGTGCAGCGGCATTTAGCGGCCTTCTAATTACCAAAAAGCAACGCCAAAGCCATATATGTCTGCTATTTCTGAACAAAGGGGATCCCAGAGAAGTATTTACAACCATTTATGCCATAATTGCATAAGTTGTTTGTAAATAAATTCAGCGAGAAACCTAAAGTTTGTGAAAAAAATTGTGAAAAAATCAACAATTTCTTTTATTTGATCGCATTTGGTGGTGAAATGGTGGCATGAAATATACCAAAATTGGCCTAGATCAATACTTTGGGATGTCTTCTAAAAAAAAATATATACATGTCAATGGCTATTCAGGGATTACTGAAAGATATCAGTGTTCCAATGTAACTAGCGCTAATTTTGAAAAAAAGTGGTTTGGAAATAGCAAAGTGCTACTTGTATTTTTTGCCCTATAACTTGCAAAAAAAGCAAAGAACATGCAGACATTGGGTATTTCTAAACTCGGGACAAAATTTAGAAACTTTTTAGAATGGATGTTTTTTGGTGGTTGTAGATGTGTAACAGATTTTGGGGGTCAAAGTTAGAAAAAGTGTGTTTTTTTTCCATTTTTTCCTCATATTTTATATTTATTTTTATAGTAAATTATAAGATATGATGAAAATAATGGTATCTTTAGAAAGTCCATTTAATGGCGAGAAAAACGGTATATAATATGTGTGGGTACAGTAAATGAGTAAGAGGAAAATTACAGCTAAACACAAACACAGCAGAAATGTAAAAATAGCCATTGTCATTAAGGGTAAGAAAATTTAAAAATGGTCCGGTCATTAAGGGGTTAAACAACTTTCCAATTTACTTCCATTAACAAAATGTGCACAGTCTTTTTATATTTACACTTTTTGAGTCACTAGTTCCTACTGAGCATGTGCAAGAATTCACAGAATATAGGTATATGCATTTGTGATTGGCTGATGGCTGTCACATGATACAGGAGACATAACTTTGAGATTTGCCCAGATCTTAGTGTAGTGATCTTTTGATAATTATAGGTCCATAATTAATATACTTTTTACCTCTGTGATTACCTTGTATCTAAGCCTCTGTAGACTGCCCCCATATTTCACTTCTTTTAACAGACATTTTAGCCAATCAGTGCCCTCTTATAAGTAATTCAACGGGCATGAGCACAATGTTATCTATATGGCACACATGCACTAACACCCTCTAGCTGCAAAAACTGCATTCAGATATGAGACGGCCTTCCAGGGCTTAGAAATTGATGGGCCTACTTCGGTTTAGCTTTTAACTAAAAATACCAAGAGAACAAAGCAAATTTGATGATAAAAGTAATTGGAGACTTGTTTTAACCCCTTAATGACCAAGGACGCACCAGGTACGTCCTGCAAAAACTGTCAGTTAGTGACAATAGACGTACCTGGTACGTCCTCAGTCTAATTGAGTGCTGGAAGTGATTGCGATAGCTTCCAGCAGCTCTCAGGGTATTGCAGTGATGCCTCGATATTGAGGCATCCTGCAAAACCCTTTTTTAAGCATCCAATGCAGAGACTTTCTGCCAGTACTTAAGATGGCGGTGACAATTGTGATGTGGGGGAGGGAAGAGAGCTGTTTGAAGGGGTCAGGGAGGGATCAGGGGGTGGGATGTGTCAGGTGGGATGCTGATCTCTACACTAAAGCTAAAATTAACTCTACATGCTACCTACCTAATGAACCCCTTAACTGCTGGGCATAATACAAGTGTGGTGCCCAGCGTCATTTAGCGGCCTTCTAATTACCAAAAAGCAACGCCAAAGCCATATATGTCTGCTATTTCTGAATAAAGAGGATCCCAGAGAAGCATTTACAACCATTAGTGCCATAATTGCACAAACTGTTTGTAAATAATTTCAGTGAGAAACCTAAAGTTTGTGAAAAAGTTAGTAAAAAAGTTAACCATTTTTTTGTATTTGATCGTATTTAACGGTGAAATGGTGGCATGAAATGTACCAAAATGAGCCTAGATCAATAATCTGGGTTGTCTACTAAAAAAAATATATATATACATGTGAAGGGTTATTCAGGGATTCCTAACAGATATCAGTGTTACAATGTAACTATGGCAAACTTTTGGGGGGAAAATGGTTTTGAAATAGCAAAGTGCTACTTGTACTTATTGCCCTATAACTTGCAAAAAAGCAAAGAACATGTAAACATTGGGTATTTCTAAACTCAGGACAAAATTTAGAAACTATTTAGCATAGAAGTTTTTTTGGTGGTTGTAGATGTGTAACAGATTTTGGGGGTCAAAGTTATAAAAAGTGTGTTTTTTAAAAAAAATATTCATCATATTTTCAATTTTTTTTATAGTAAATTATATAATATGATGAAAATAATGGTATCTTTAGAAAGTCCATTTAATGGCGAGAAAAATGGTATATAATATGTGTGGGTACAACAAATGAGTAAGAGGAAAATTACAGCTAAACACAAGCACTGCAAAATTTAAAAATAGCCCTAGTCCTTAAGGGTAAGAAAATTGAAAAATTTTCTGGTCACTAAGGGGTCAAAGCATTTTGAAAGTTTTTCACAGTTAGACAGTACTGGTTCACAAGTGTCATATAAATAACATTTTGCTCACTCCCGTGGAGTTATTTAGAAGTCTTCACTGATGGCTAAACTGCATGTCTGTCAAAAGCACTGAGATAAGGGGGCAGTCTGCAGAGGCTTAGATACAAGGTAATCACATAGGTAAAATATATATTAATATAATTGTGTTGGTTATGCAAAACTGGGGTATGGGTAATAAAGGGATTATCTATAGTTTTAAACAAAAACAATTCGGGTGTAGACTGTCCCTTTAAATTACTTGCCCTATCTGAATCATGAAAGTTTACATTTTTACTACACTGTCCCTTTAATGTTGCTGTTTATATTATAATAGTTTTGTATTTAGCATTTTATCTAATAATTGAAATAAATAAACTTTACAAGTACGTAATTATTTTTAAATTTATTTAGGTATATAATTTGGGTTTAGCTAAGTGCATTGCTATTTACATTTTTAGTAGTTTTAAATATAAGGTAGTGTAATGAATAACATAATTTTTTCAAGGTGCAAATGATAATTGTCACCCATATACAAAAATAGGCAGGGGGCTCTCATCAGCCCGAAGGAAATACTTTTATTGTTAAGTATAAATTCTGTTTTCCTTCTTAGCTGATGAGAGTCCATCACTTCATAATATGTGGGATACAATACCCAAGCTGAGAGTCCATTTTAAGAACAGGTGGGACAAAAAGTAGGCAGTTCCTATTTGCCGGACACTGCGGCTTGAAGGACTTTCCTGCCAAAAGCTGCATCAGAAGAAGTATAAATGTCAAATGATAAAATTTGGAAAATGTGTGAAGGGAAGACCAAGTTCCGCCTTGCAAATTGTTTCAAGGAGGCATCATCCTTGAAAGTCCAGGAAGTAGATACTTATCTCATAGAGTGAGCAGTTACTCTCTTTGGTGGTGGACCTCAACCAAATAAGCCGTAAAAATAATCTGCTTGAGCCAGGAAGCCAAGTCCACAGCCGCAGCTTTCTGATCCTTCCTAGGACCATTGTAGTGGACAAATAAACTGGACGTTTGTCTAAAGTCTTTAGTAGCCTGAATATATAACATTAAAGCTCTGATTGCATCTAGGTTGTGAAGTAATCTTTCCTTTGGATTAGAAGTCTTTGGACACAAAGAAGGAACAACTATTTCCTGATAAACAGTTTAAAGTCTAAAATATAAAAAACCGTTTAAAGTCTAAAGTATGCATAGGTTCAAAAGGAGAACCTTGCAGAACAGAACTATAAATTCAAGTTCCAAGGAGGAGAAATTGGTCTAACAGGACAAATTCTCACCAGGGCTTGAACAAAATTTTGAACATCTGGCAATTTAGCCAACCTTTTGTTAAACAAAACAGTTAAATTGATATCTGACCCTTTTAGAGAACTAGTCGATAGGCCCCTTATCTATTCCAACCTGAAGGAACATAGGTATTTTGTAAATTTCAAAGGATTTCCAAGAAAAAAACCTCAAGAAGAACACCAAAGATAGTAAACTTTCCAGATGTTATGATAAATTCTTTGCTTAACTGGCTTACTTGCATGAAGCAAAGTATAGATAGCCAAACCAGAGAAACCACTGATCTTGAGGTCTAAGCATTTAACCTTCACACAGTCAAATTCAGCAAACTGAGATCTGGGTGGAACAGAGTTCCTTGAGACAGAAAAACCTTCCTTAGGGGTAGGGTCCATTTAGGAAGAGAAGATTAGGACCGCATACCAAGTTCTGCAGGCCCACATCAAAGATATGAGAATTATTGAAGATGAATCCTGTTTGATTCTTGCAATGATTCTTGAAAGAAGAACAAATTGGCAAAACAGGAATGTTAAATTAAATATTCAGGGGCAAACTAAGGAATCTATCATAGAGCTTTGAAGTCTCTATATCCGGCACAATATGCTTGGAGCATTAGATCTATACATACTAGAAACCAATTTAGAATAAGCTGGTCAAATATGTCTTGATAAAGAACCCATTCTCCTGACTGAACAGATTAAAATAGTCTGCTTCCAAATTGTTCACACCTTGTATATGAAGTTGACAGAGAACAGCTTTCCTTCTCTATTCATAATAGAAAGAGAGACATTTATTGCATGGTGAGGGAGATGCAAGTCTCTCTTTGATAGTTGATTTACGCAACCACTGTAAAGATGTCTGTTCAGAAATGGAGATGGGTCTTAACTTAGAATGGACCATGGCCTGAAGAGCTCTAAGAAATGTTCAGAGTTCCAGAATGTTGAGTGGTAACCTCGCCTCCAGAGGGAATCAAACTTCTTGCATCCCTTAAGACCTCCAGATGGTTCCCCGGCACAGGCAAGTGCTGATGTGAGCAATGAACACAACGAAAGGAAAGCAAAAAAAGGATGCATAAGTGCTATAGAGCAAGGAAACAAAATACGTTTGAGATAGCCCTAAGATAATATGAACCTGGTAAGACACTGTAAAAACTGCATGGGCATTAGGGCTTACCTTCCACATTTGCTAGGTAGACTCGTGTAATTCTAAGCAGAGGCTGGTTTGCAGTCTCTCCTTGCCTTTAAAGCACAGGAGGGCTGAGTAAATGCTTGCATCAGATACTTTCTGTTTAATAAAACATATGTTAAAATACACATATTAAGATGACTGTAAAGAGGAAAACAGTGAGAGAGAGAGAGATAGAGAGATTTAAGTCTACTCTTATTTACTCAGCAGCAGCTGGAGTATAATCACAGGGGAAACACCGGGTAGCCTCTAAGAACTAATATAGAATGTTAAACAATAGCATCATTTGTAAATAAATCAGTTGTACAGAAGATATAAATGTAAGTAGATATGTTAGATGATGCAGAGTTACTTCTGTATATATATATATATATATATATATATATATATATATATTATACATTAAAATACCAAGTACCTTGGGGCTTTTATATATGTGAGTCTATACAGGATAGAGCATATACAACATATATTGCTGACATAAACTGGTTATACAACCAATTATAAATACGGTCACTTATGGGCACATAAAGTACACCTATCTGTATAGAAATGTATAATTGTTGGATATGTAAACCGAAGTTATTGGCTCACTGCAGAATACTGTGCTTTTCTAGAGTGCATAAATTAGAATTAGATATGCAGACATTTAAATATGGTATGAGCATGCCAATAAAAACCTTCCATTCATATGGTTATAAACATGCATGTAACAGAGAGTGGTACATCACCCTGTGAAAAGTCATGCAACCATAACATAGTAAATATTCATGCTTGAAGGAATCAGTATGCAAAGTTGTTGTACATTATGTAATGCAAACTCAGTTTATAAAAACTCTAAAGTCTCTGCAAATATAATGTCTGTTGTACAACTTTATACCTATATATAGTATTAATGAACTGTAAGGAGAGTATACCATTCTAAATCTGTGTTCCATGCATTTTTGAATGTATAAACTCATTATAAAAACGAAGCCAGTTTTATCAGCTTGCTGCATGAAAATAAACCAAGTTGTGGTAATACAGGACTGGCAGCCCTGCATAAAATGTAGTCAAAGTGCCCCTTAATGGGTAAAAAGGGGGTTAAATGTGCTGCTCAACACACAAAATTGTGGACAGATGGGGAAACACAATTAAAAAGCAAATTGCTGTACAAAAACTGGGATTAAAAATATTCACACCAGTATTATCCCACAGCACACCTCAGAACATAAAAGAGCTAAGAGAATGACAATTAAGTAGCATAGAAAACCTTTTACACACAGCACCCCTAGCGGCTCTTAATTCCAGGGCATAGAAGGGGTTAAACTTGCCAGACTAAAACACCAAAATGCCTTATAATCCATCAAATCAAATTCACAGCACCTGAAGCTGATGCAGAAAAGGGAAAATGGTTGCCAAGGAAAGGGGGCGGAGCTTATCACCATAACAATATGCAGGCCCAAAACCTGTGCAAGATTTTGAAATAAACTGTCAAAATTTAAAATTGTTAAAAAAAACACCTTTCCTAATACCATTTGTGTCCTCCTGGCCAACTGCGCTGTGAGAGATCTAACTGATAACTGCACAAGGCAGTTACTGGCAAGAGACAGTACCCATTTGTAGAAAAATGCAGAAATAAGGTTTTTGAGCTAAAAAAATTGTAAATTGAGCTGCTAAGGAGTCCTAAGGATGCTAGATAAGAACTATCCTATGCCTCATTCCCCCAAATTCACATGTTAAACACATAAGTAATGCTCCTCAGGTGTAAGGCTGTGACCCCAGCTATATAGTACCTGTATTAAGGATAGTACTATTGGATAGCTCCTGGGTTGTGTAGTGCCCGAATCACTTATATGGACTGAAGCAACCCTCTACTGTGTCTTACCAGCTTGCTGAGACCTTTCTCCCTCACAGGTTCCTGATCCAGTAGAGAGCCCACCCAGTGCAAGTAAATATATGGCATACTGTGAATATACATGTAACCGCTCAAGGGGAGGTTAGGGATGGGTCCCTGCAATGTCCGAGGACCGTTATGGCTGTTAGATTACCCACTAGGTAATGGAAAGCACATAACAGAGGTAATCCTCACCCCATTTTCACTCAGAGTCTTCTTAAGTGAAATTGCCTAGGGGTATTGGGTCCCAAGTCAGGTCTGAGCCCACAAATCATATGAAAAAATAATAAACTCTAGATTGTTGAGCACCTCTGAAATCTTCAACCTCTATCCTCAGAGGCCAAGAACAAACTGGAGAGGGGTTGGCAGGGGCTAAAACTCTGTAAGGGTTCTTGACCTCCTGATAGCTGGAATATATCCAACATGTTATGAAGCTATGGACTCTCATCAGCTAAGAAGGAAATATAAATGGGCACATAGGTTATTATTACATTAAGGGTTGGTGGACAGACTGAGAATTACTGTACATTAAAGGGCCAGTAAAGTTACAAAATAAGGTTATATAATTCTGCACATAGGGCAGAATTATATAACATTAGCCTAGCGCCAGCTTTCTAAAGCAAAGGAAAGAAGAGATATTTACCTACGAAAATTATTTTTACAGACCGCCGCTCCTGGCTCTACTGAGTTCTACGGTCTGTAAAAATAATTTGCGTAGGTAAATATCTCTTCTTTCCTTTGCTTTAGAAAGCTGGTGCTAGGCTAATATTATATAATTCTGCACTATGTGCAGAATTATATAACATTATTTGGTGGGTTTACTGGCCCTTTAAGATATTTATTGAGAGCGGCAGCACATTTCTATTTATAGCTTTATAATCATAGAGATGACCATTTAACGTTGTTTATATTAAAAAAGGAGTAGTTCTTTGTGCGTAAGTACATGACATATGTCAGTCACCATTCTTATCCCTGTGGCATGCTCAGGTATGTATATTATTATTATTATTATTATTATTATTATACTTTATTTATGAAGCACCATCATATTCTGCAGCGCTGTCCATGGATACAGTTAATTTAAATAAAACAATAATATAAGACTTGTAAGAGACAGGACAAAATTTACAAACACATACAGGAGGAATTGAGGGCCCTGTTCCCGTGGGAACTTACAATCTAGAAGGGTAGGAGGTTGAGAAACTGGAGGTGAGGACTGCAAGATTAAATGAGGGAAATGTTGTTAGGTAAGAGAAATGTTATTGAGTTGGGTGGTAGGCTTCTCTGAACAGAAAAGTCTTCAGAGAGCATTTAAAGGAAGAAAGATTAGGGAAAAGCCTGACAGCACGAGGGAGAGTATTCCAGAGGGTAGGTGCTGCACGACAGAAATCCTGCAGTCTAGCATGAAAAGAGGTGATAGTCGCAGATGCAAGGAGCAGGTCATTGTTGGATCTTAGTGGGCGGGCTGGAGTATACTTGTTGATTAGAGAGGATTAGTAGAGGGGAGCGGTGTTGGTGAGCGCTTTGTATGCAAGGGTGAGAATTTTGAATTTAATTCTGCTGTGAATGGGGAGCCAATGAAGGGACTCGTAGAGAGGTGCAGCAGATACAGAGCGACGGGAAAGGTGGATCAGCCTGGCAGAGGCATTTAGGATGGATTGAAGGGGGAGAGGCGGGAAAGAGGAAGGCCAGTAAGTAGGTTATTGCAGTAGTCAAGTTGGAAAATAACAAGGGGTGGATTATTTGCTTTGTGGTGTTAGCGCACAGAAAAGGTTGAATTTTGGAAATATTGCGTAGATGGTTGCAGCAGGATGTAGAAAGGGATTGGATATGGGGGAAGAAGGATAGATTTGAGTCAAGTGTATCTCCGAGGCAGCGGACTTGGGGCAATGGGAAAATGGTGATGCCGTCAACAGGGATAGAGAAGTCAAAAGTCGGCGTAGAGCTTGAGGGGGGATAAGAAGGAGCTCAGTCTTGGACATGTTAATCTTTGGGTGGTGAGAGACCATCCAGGAAGAAATACCAGATAAGCAGTCGCTGACATGAGACAGGACAGAGGGAGAGAGAGCAGGGGTGGAGAGGTAGATCTGGGTGTCATCAGCATAGAGGTGATATTTGAAGCCATAACTGTTGATAAGTTTACCTAGCGAAGAAGTATAAATGGAGAAGAGTAGAGGGCCCAGAACAGATCCTTGAGGTACTCCAACAGACAGAGGCATTGGAGAGGAGGTTGCCGGCAAATGACACAGAAAAAGATCTGTGAGAAAGATCGGAGTGAATCCAGGAAAGAGCAGTTTCACAGAGGCCAAAAGTGCTAAGGGTCTGTAGGAGGAGGGGGTGGTCAACTGTGTCGAAGGCAGCTGAGAGGTCAAGTAAGATGAGTTATAGAGTAGTGGCCAATAATTTTAGCAGAGAGAAGATAGTTTGTAACCTTGGTAAGGGCAGTCTCAGTTGAGTGTTTGGGGCGGAATCCGGATTGCAGGGGTCAAGCAAGGAGTTGGCAGACAGGAAGTGGGTTAGGCGAGTGTAAACTACTTTTTCAAGGAGTTTTGATGTTAGTGGAAGCAGTGATATTGGGCGATAGCTTTCAGGAGAATTAGGGTCGAGGGAGGGTTTTTTGAGTATGGGAGTGACTTTTGCGTGTTTGAAAGAAGATGGGAATGAGCCGGTAGAGAGATATAGGTTGAAGATGTGGGTAAGAGCAGGAGTGAGGGTGGAATATAGGGAGGGTATTAGATGGGAAGGGATAGGGTCGAGCGGGCAGGTAGTGAGGCATGAGGAAGATAGTAAGGAAGAAACTTCATTCTCAGTGGCTGGATGGAAGATGCAGAGGGTGGCAGAGAGAGTAACTGGGCCTGTTGTTGGAATATTGCAGGTTGGTGTTGGGATGTTGCTTCGGATAGTACGTGTTTTGTTTAAAAAGTAGTCTGCCAGGTCTTGAGCACTAAAGACAGACGGGGGGGGGTGGAGCAGGTTTGTAGAGGAGTTAAAGGTGGAGAAGAGTTGTTTAGGGTTTGAGGAAAGAGTAGATATGAGAGAAGAGAAGTAGGTTTGCTTGGCTAAGTGAAGGGCAGAAGTGTATAAGCGAAGAATAAACTTATAGTGTATGAAATCAGGTTCAGAGTGAGTTTTCCTCCAGACATGCGCAGCAGTACGGGAGCATTTTTGCGAATAGTGTGTTTGCTGAGAGTGCCAGGGCTGCAACTGACGGCGTGATGTTTTGCACAGTTGGGGTGGGGCAAGTGTGTCTAGTGCCGAGGAGAGAGTTTTGTTATAGTGGGCTGTTGCGAGATCAGGGCAGGTTATAGTGGAAGTGTGAGGGAGGAGATCTTGAATGATTTTTGAAAATTGGAGCGAATCCACAGCATGTAGATTTCTACAGGTGCGGGGGTGGGATGGAGAAGTGGGTTTAGCTGTTGCATTAATATTATAGGTGACCAGGTGATGCTCTGAAATGGGAAAAGAGCGACAGGTGAGGTCAGATATAGAACAGAGGTAAGAAAATACCAGGTCGATGGAGTGTCCATCACGGTGGGTAGGGAATAGGGTGGATTGTGAGAGACCGAAGGAGGATGTGAGTAAAAGAAGTTTAGAGGCAGCAGGGGCAGATGGGTGGTCAATGGGAATGTTGAAGTCCCCAAGAATTAGGGTTGGCATATTTGTAGAGAGAAAGTGAGGGAGCCAGGCGGCAAAGTTGTCAAAGAATTGTGAGGTAGGTCCAGGAGGGCGATAGATGACTGCCACTTTGACGGAGAGGGGGTAGAACAGGCAAATACAGTGGACTTCAAAGGAGGAGAAGGAGAATGATGGGATTGGAGGTAGATACTGATAAGTGCAGGAGGGGGAGAGCAGGATCCCAACACCACCGCCCTGTTTCTCACCTGGCCTTGGGGTATGGCTAAAGTGAAGACCACCATGTGTGAGAGCAGCAGTGGAAACGGTGTCGGAAGCAGATAGCCAGGTTTCGGTAATTGCTAAAAGGGTGAAAACATTTGAAATAAACAGGTCATGAATGGTTGTAAGTTTGTTGCAGACAGAGCGAGAGATCTACAGTATATCTTTGTGACTGGATGGTACAACCAATATGCCTATACCAGTTTTCCTATAGATGCATTGATTTGGTTACATTTATTCCCTCTAGTTTCCTTGTTCCTTTATATTTGCTTTTGCAAAAACATCCTGAAAACATTCCACTTTACATATGTGGTTGGATTTATGTAGCCAACACTAAAACTAATTCAATAGTATTTTCTTGTAGCCACCTATGTCAAATGCAAGAAAAGAAATGATCATGCAGGCGTTTAGAAAACTGGACAAATCAGGAGATGGTATTGTAACTATTGAAGATTTACGAGGGGTATACAATGCAAAGTACCACCCAAAATATCAAAATGGAGAGTGGACTGAAGATCAGGTTTTTAGGAGCTTTCTTGATAATTTTGACTCCCCCTATGACAAAGATGGGCAGGTATGTAAAATGTATAGGTTTTGAATGTTAATGGATTCAAAAGTTAATAATTTTAAATGTATTTATTTCATTTTACAAGAAAATCCATACTGCTTGGGACCAGAAAAAGTTTGGATTGTGGAATAGATTAGATTTAGGAATATTTGCATCTGTAAAATGGGACAGTTTGGAGAGGGGGATGGAACCGAGTGTAAACAACAATATCTTATGTCATTAGGCAATGTTTACAGAACATGTCATAATACAGCGTATACATGTAACCTAAATGTAGTTTTATATCATGTTTAATACTTTTGTATACATAGTTCCATTAGAAAGATAATAATCGGTTATCAGTATTTTTTTGTTTTAAATAATTGGTTTTAAATAAATTTAGACTATTATTTACATTTTAGAGCATAAAAATCAAACAAGTGACACAGGCAGAGAAGACTATGACTTATAGGCAGCGAAAATTATTAATTGACGATAATTTAAAAAATAAAAATAAATAATAATTTAAAAGTTTGGATTTCAGGATAAGTTTAGATTTTTGAGTTCTGGATTTGGGGATTGGTACCTGTACCTTAAATCAATCCACTAAACTAAACTATTTTATTTTATATTGCCCAAGAAATAGATATTTAAAACATTTTTTTTACTTTTCTTTCTTAAAAATAAACAGCCATCAAAAGCACTAGTAGAATACTCGAGTGGGCAATTAATTTATGACTTGCCATTCACCATTTAATGGCTTTCAAAAAGTTATACATTTCTTTTTTAAAAGGGTAAATAATTAGCATGCTGACTTGAAATATATATTTAATCTCAAGCAAAATGCATAATTCAATCATGCAATTGTTTCATTAGAACCCAATCCAATTTTTTCTTTGTTTGTATCCTACTATCATAATTATTGAGCTGTTTATCTTTTAATTGTTAGTAAAATTAACATAACGTAAAAACATAAAACATAATTCTTCATTCAGTCATTTATATACACATATACACTTTGATTCCCTGTATTCAGAAAGGAATGCATGTAAGTATGTTAAGTTTTTGTAAATTAGTGAATATTTTTTCACATTAGCATCTCATTAATGTTTAATGCACTTAAAGTTTTTTTTATTAAAAATGGGATTTTAGTAGTGTATAACAGAGTTGTCCAACCTATGGTGCAAAACCACATTGTGACTTACTAGTGCTTTATCCCCTGTTACTCCCAAAAATATATGTGTTGGAACCATAGAGATATTTTTTTATCAGAAGCATTATCGTATAACCTAAAAAAAAAACGTGGCACATTTGAAGTTTTATTTCATAGAACTAATATATTT